>NW_006159728.1:1928172-1942609 GCF_000334495.1 Tupaia belangeri chinensis | reverse complement strand
TTGATTTTTTTTTTTTTTTTTTTTTGAGTTTTTGCTATATGGCATCATGCACTTGCCAGAAAGACAGAGAGACAGACAGAAAGCAAGAAACCACCCCCAAGGGAGAATGGTCACACCACAATCCCTTACCCTCCATTCTCCTCTCGGGATCTTGGGCACGCATGCACATGCACCTGGCATGAGTTTAAGCCACCGAGTCTGGTACTCAAACCATGGTCGACCACATGGGAGTCAGTGACATAGCCATTATGCCATCTGTTGGTCCCCATCAGGCACTTTTTCTAAGAAAAACAAAATGCTTTTTCAATTTTTATCTTTCTTTCTTTCTTCTCTCCTTGCCTTTCGCAACTTAACTACTTATAACTTTCTATTTAAAATAGTTTGAGGGCTTAGCTGTACTGTAAAAGTTTTTTATGCTCTTTCATATTTTTAATTTTTTGGTACTTTTATAATTACAGTGATTGATTAAGCTCCCCTTCAAAGCAGTTGAAGGACTTTGCTAAATTAGTTTAGTACTTCTCTTGTTTCAAATGTATGCCCTTTTCTTTATATTGAAAACTGTTCCAATAACCTTGAAGCCATGTCATTTCATGCCACGTTAAACTCGTGCTTATGCTAAACATGGAAATAAAGTTAAACTCTTGTTATCAAATTGAGCATGTCTGGTTAAGTATAACACTTAAAGCTGGGGAGAGGGAACTTCTGAGCATCTAATATTTGCAATGTTTTGTTGTTTGTTTTCAAAAAATGTTTGGTAGGGCATAGCTGTGTTAACATGGATTGCACCTCTATGTTCTGAGCACAGTCTTCCGAGTGATTGGACAGAGATTTCTTTCCTTAGAATGACAAACTTCAAATCCTTTGCTGAATCCAAGGACATAGAGACTGGCTGGCCTAGCGAGGAGCAGATGCAAAATACCCTCAGGACTGCCCCCAAATCTCCTATTCTGCCTCTATTTACAGGGAGATAAAGACATAGTCAGAAAATAAATAATATCATTATGACTTCGTTTTTTGCTCATTTAAGTGACTATTTCATTTAGCAGTGGAAGTTAAGGGACTGGTTTGAAAACCCAGCAGCTATAGTAGGGTAATATTTTTTGGCCAGTAAACACGTGGCTGGCTAAAAATTCTTTATGAAAAAGCACACACTGCATTGGTTTCCTGACAGCAATGCTAAGACTAAATCATATTTCTAACTAACACTGAAGATTTGTGGTTATAGTTGCCTGGAAATAATTATGGCAATAAAAATCATGCACTCTGCTTAGATGGTAAATGATTTTAATTTTGATAAAAAGATTTAAATTCACTGACTAATAGCTGGATTTTATAAGGACAGAGTCTGTAACATGATATACATTGTTGTTTAGATTCTTAAGAAAAAAATAGAATATTCATCTCAAACCTTCTCCAGAGAAGGTAACTAAATTTGTTTCAAATTCTATAATTTAATTGTGTTTTTTTTGTGCCTAAAATAATAGCCCTTCTTCATATAATCCCAGGAAATATTGCGTAACTATTATGTTATGCCAAAAAAAATACAGAGAGAGAGAGAGAATAAACAAAACACAAACAAGTCATGTAATAAAAAACCTTACTGGTAATTTAAGACACACACACACACACACACACACACACACACACACACACACACACAGATCCTTTAAAATACATGACAGATGGAGGCAGAAAAGGCAGATGGTATATGAATAATAATAATAAGTAAACATATTATGGTGAGCTTTTCTTTCTGGAAAATTCTGTCAATACGTGACTTTTGGGACTTTTTGTGTCTTCCATTTGCCAGCTGGAGTGATATGGTTCCTGCCTGAGCGGCTTCTCTTCGCTGGAGGCTGCTCAGCAATAAATTCGTGTGGAATAATAGCATGTGATCATTCTAGTTAGAGCAGTTAATAACTGGTTAAGCGACATTCCCCTCAAATGGCTGTTTTCATCGCCCCAAAGCCCTCTCTTTCCCCCATCCCGTTCCTCCCAGCCTTCAGCAATGCCCCAACTTCCTCCTCCGATGGCGCTGCTAGCCCCCTGCAAACACCGCAATCCGACAACTGTATTGTCCCCTCAAACACTGCGTGCTCTGATCCGCTCAGGCCAGACACATTGGACCGTTGAAGGGGGAAAGCAAATTGAAAAAAACATAAATGTTCCTGCTCTCCCGAAGGGAAGCCTAGACGGAGCAGCGGAGCCCGGCGCCTTCTGCGGGCTGCCCGGCCCGAGCTCCCTGCAGGGAGCTGTCCAGCGCGCAGAGAGTTAAAGGCATCATCGCAGCCATTAGAGGGAAAAGTTGCGGCGCGGCAGCCGGGCGAAGTCCTCCAGCCCGCCCCTCTTGCCCACTCCCCACTTCCCGAGCTGGCTCGGTGTTTAGGGAGGGCAGTGATCACGCAAGCCGGAGCGGCGCCTGACGTTGGACGAGCTGCCAGGTATCTGAAAGCAGGCAGCCGAGCGGCGGCGACTTCCCAGCGTGTCAAGCTTGCGTCTGGACGCGAAGCCTCACGGAATCCAAGCCCGCTGGTTTTCACCTTTGCGAATTGCAGTCTCTTCTCCGAAGCCAGTCCTAGCCAGCAAGCAGCGGCATGTTTGCCCTGTCGCGCCCGGAGCACTGAGACAGAGCCTTCAGATCCGCTCGCATTCTTTTCTTTGGGGGCTTTTTGGCTGTTGGCTACACTGATGTGACCCCCCCCTTTTGGAATGATGGGGATCTTTTTGGCATATGTTGGATTTGTTTTCTTTTCTGTTTTATACGTACAACAAGGGCTTTCTTCTCAAGGTAAGTCTGTGCTCAATGGCAAATAGGCATCTGCTTGTGGTGTGTGTGTGTGTGTGTGTGTGTGCACGCGTGTGTCCCCCACATTCAGAAAAGAGACAGGCAGATGTTGTGTGGTTCCTAGCAAGTAACGGTGGGTTTACGTTGCATGAATAGGGTTCTGTTTGGCTTTTTTTTTCTTTAAAGTTCATTAAAGTGTCGGCAAAGAGGTATAAGAGAAAAATCTAGTGGGGACCTGAGACGTGGGCTCCCCAGTAAGCACAAACACAGGGTGTGTGTGTGTGTGTGTGTGTGTGCATTCTATCTGTGTGCAAGCACACGGCAACCACTCATGCATACATAATAATCACAAACAAACACAGGGCTGGATATGGAGACTTTCCACTGCCAGTCCCCCTTCCCCATGTAGACAGACTGGGTTTAGAGTTTCCCTTCTCTGGGTCCCTGTGACTTGGTTTGCATGTGTGCTTATCAAAGGACAGACTCCTCTGAGGACCCATAAACAGGCACGACTTGCATTCCAAGCAGCAGCAGCCTGCTGAATCCAGTCGTTCAGGACTTCCTTCGCAGGCTGCCGCGGCCGTTTCAGCACCACGAACAGATCACAGCTCCGCTGCCAGAGACTGCATCGCTTCTGCAAACAGAAATGCCTCCTTCCAGCCTGAACTGAAAAGTCCTTTTCAGATCAGAGTGTCTCCTGAATAGCTGTCGTTCTCTTCATGTAGAAATACAGTTGCATTTCACTAGAGATTATTTGGGGATTTTTTAAATTATGAAACAAGACACTTAGGGCGTCTTTCTTCTGGGGGATGGGGGGGAGGGGTCACGTCCACCTAAGTCATTCCTGCAATCCCCTCAACCCTCCTCTACCCAGACGTGCACTGTGGCTGCGAATTGCCATCAGCCACAAATCTTTTCAAGATTACTTTTAGGGAACCATCCGCTCTTTGCAAAGTGCCTCTTAGGCGATCTAAGAACAACCATGTTGTTAGCGGCATTCTGTGTTCAAGGAATGCCTTTAGGAGCAAAGAAACATTCTTATTTGTATGAGTTTCCGCGCAGCTCTAGGACTCTCACAAAGATGAGAAGGTTGGAAACATTTCTATGCTGACTGCACAGTACTCTTCCACCCTAACAATGCCTGGATGTGTGCAGTGCTGCCTCCTAAGCCGTGTGGCAGTTTACAATACCACGGCTCGGTGGGAACAAATAAAGGTTAATCTGGAGAGGACAGATGCACGGCTGAGAAAGAGCGCGCCTCGCTCCGCTCTCGTTGCTCATCACTGTTCTGAAACATCAGGAATGTGCACTTTGACAGATAATCATGAGCCACTCTGTGCCGTGACACGCTTGGTTAGTCGGAGGGTGTTTAGAAACTTAGAGGCGAGAGGCTCTCCTCATCTATCACCTTGACATGTCTAAATTGGACCCCACTGAGTACCTCAGTAAGTTTTGTGGAATGCTGCAATCTGACGAAAAGGTGTTTGCCTCTAACCGCGGGGAGCTCGGCTTACAGAGTTATTGGCAAGTGTGGTAACCTTTCCATTATCCGTGCTTGATCAACAACAGAGCGATTTAGGCATGACACCAAAGATAAGGTGGGAAAGAGGCACAGGAAGTGGGGACGGGGAGCCAGGCACAGCTGGGGCTGTCATAGAGGGCATTTTGGGCTGTTTTTTTCAAGTCCAAGTGAAAACGTAGCCAGCTCCCAGAGAAAGAGACGCTGGCAAGAGTGGTGTAGATAGTCCAAAAGGATATGTTTCTGTTTTGCAGCAAAATTTACCGAGTTTCCGCGGAACGTAACAGCGACCGAGGGCCAAAATGTGGAGATGTCCTGCGCTTTCCAGAGCGGCTCCGCCTCGGTGTACCTGGAGATCCAGTGGTGGTTCCTGCGGGGCCCTGAAGACCTGGAGCCCGGCGCCGAGGTGGCTGGCTCACAGGTAGCAGGGGTCCTGTAGCCCGCAAAGCCCCGACGTCTGTCCACTCTCCCCCCTGTTGTGGGTGCCAGCCAGGGGCGAGGGCCCAAGATAGTGCCTGGGCACCCCCAGAGACCCGCCCGGCTTTGGGGAGACAGCGACGCCCACGGGTGCCAGGCAGTGGGCTGGAATTTGTCCTGGTGACATTACGTCCAAACCAAGGAGGATGTCGTGTTGCAGAGTCTCTCCCGATTACAACTAGGAGTAGCCTCCTCCTCTTGGGATTGGTTATTATGAAGACGTCCATGGTGGCGTGACCATGCTGATCCACCCAGGTCGTTCGCTGTCCCCTCTCTGGTCCAGGATGGTGAGGTCTAGGGGAGGGGGGTGGGAATCCTGCCTGGGTCCCTATCCCCGGCCCCACTGCTCCTTCTGCATCAGTTCCTCTCACGTCTGCCTTTAACAGAGATAGATGAGACTGGGGAGAGAGACACAGAGAAAGAATCAGACTAGGGAAGGGAGCCAGAGACAGGGGGAGGAGGGAAGGAAAAAAGGGGAGGAGGGGGCCGGGGAGCGACTTCAGCTGGGACTGGAGAGCCATCGGGTGAGAAGCGAGAGAGGGAAGGGAGGAGAACCGGCAGGGGTGAAGAAAGGAAGAGCAGAGGAAAAGGGGGGAGAGGGTCAGAGTGGAGAAGGGTCGAGTTAAGCAAAGGGGAGGCGAACGCGTGGAGCGAGCAGAAGGAAATCTGCGGAAGAGATCCCGGGGACGCGACGACTGCGCGGACAAGAACATGAAACGTGCCCAAAAAACTTCCGCCCACACTGGTGTCCCCTCCCACCTCTGTGTCTGCAGCTACCCTTGCGGGAACCCGCGGTCCGGGACGCAGCCCGCCTAGTCGGCGCAGCGTCCTTGCGCGGCTGGTGGGTGGCGCGGGCAGGCGGTCCTTGCACGCGCGCTAGGGACGGGACGGGCATGGGGCAGCGCTTCTCTTTCTCGTCCCTAAGTCACCGCAATTGCAGTGTTTCAAGCCAACTACAAAGGCCTGGGTCTCGCCTAGCAGGCTTGGCCCCGCGGTGCTGCCGGAGCAGGGCTCCGAGCGTCCCGGCGCGAGTTTGAGCATTTGCATCCTTGTCCGGCAGGTGGAGCTCTTACCCGACAGAGACCCGGACAACGACGGGACCAAGATCAGTGTGAGTGTCACAGGGCCAGGCGACAGGGGGCGCGTGCCTTAGCAGCTAGGCAGTCCGGGGTGAACGTTAGTAAATGGGTTTGAAATTTAAAAGCCTTTTAATTTATTGTCTCTGACAAAAGTATTTTTGCAAACGCAGGACGAGAGCCAGTGGTCTCTTTCTTCATTAGAAACACACACACACACACACTGGAGCGAATTTAGAGTCCATAAATAAAATTCTATATTTTAATCGTGTAAATGCTGAAAGAACTAGAAAACTCTTCTTTTCCAAAAAGGATGTGTTGACACATTTTTGCTATTGCTGCTCTTTATAACAGTTACATAAATGTAAGGTAAAAATTACACTACAATGCTAATATCTATTCAGAATTAGGGAAATAAAAATCCTTTAATAGAAAGTAAAATATTAACGTATTAGATTCTTCCTTAGGAGATAAAAGAAAGGAAAGCAACCAACAGAATGTTGAAATTGTAATGAAATAATCAACTCGATTTTAAATGACATTCACAGCACATGAAATGTATTTCTTATTCAATTAGGTGTTCAGATTCATATAAATAGAAAGGCAAACGCCAATATAAATATAAAATCATAGAGAAGGTTGATCTATTGAAAACATAAGGATGTTATATTCTACTCTATTATTGCTTTTAATAATTGGGTGTAAAATTAGAAAAAATAAATCTGAAATTTTCTTACCATACCTCTAATGAACCCACATAGAATCACTTTATACTAATAATACTGCTTACCTGACAAATAGTGACAAGTCTTCATTAGCGAAATGAAATAGTTACAAAAAACAAAAAAAGAAGTCTGCTAAGCATAAACATTTTATTACTCATTTTTGGGAACCTAAAAATCCAATGACTGACATCTAAAAAGAAAAATTTATTTTAAATGCTCTTCACATAGCATAAAGTGGCAAAAGGTTGAGGTTAACCATAACTGAAACTGTGAAAATATATTGTCCACCCATGGACTCAATTTCTGTCATCTAAATGTGTAATCTCAAAATGGAGGATACATCAAATGAAACAAAACCGTAACCCTGGAACTCCAATTAATAACCCATCTAATCACTCACGTTTTAGAATACTTTAATTTCTACTACATATTTCAGGAGCTATTTTTGCATACAGAGCTAGAAAAGTTTTAATAATAAAAGCAATTAACACAGTTTTTCTCAAATATTTTGTTTTGACATACATAGTTAATTAGATAGATGGCTTGTTGGTTTCCACCCCTGCCTTTATCATCGAAATACTAGAAACAAAAATAGCCTCACCTACCCTGGCCCTCAGAGACATACAATAACAAACATCACACATACACACACACACACACACACACACACACACACACGCACCTGTCCATAATATCATCTGTGTCAATAGCTCATCAGATTCAGTGAATCACAAAGAGTCCTAGATTCGAACTGAGGTAGAAATCAGTTTGTTCCCCATTCACCCTCTATGACCTTGATCTTGTATCCTCACCCCAGAGAGAATCCCCAGAAGAGCTTGCCTGAAATCCTAATGTAAGCACCACCCCCTAAAGATGCAGACGTCCTGTGTCTGCATTAATCCAAGTGGGGGTATTATTCATTGTTCCCCCCATGTGGCTTGAATGGACAGTCACTGATCCAAGTCACCTAAGCCTCAGTTTACTCAACTATAAAATCAAATATAGTAATAATATAAATTTCTAACTACCTCAAACTTTATTAGGAGACCTAACCCAAAATATATGTGAAACTATTATTTTATAATACTAGCATATTGATATGCAATTTTATATACACATCATACTTACGGTTGTGATTCAAATGTTCAGACTATTTGTATACACACCTCTATATGTAAAAAACAAATGAATGCTTGTCCAGTTTTTCTTAATTACCTGTGACCATTTGAAAATGCAATGAGTGAGAACAGAATAAACAACTTTCTACCTCCTTCCCTTCCTTGGCTGTCTTCCAAAACCAACCAAATTCTGATTTCCTGAATATCTTATGAAAACTATCAGTCTGTCAATCACAGATGACATATAGCAAAAGTTATCTTCTACTAAGGATAGTCATACATAGGTAATACATATAGAGGCAGACGTAATATGGAATCCTTTTTTAAATCTAATATTTTGTATATTAGACATATGATCCTGCTGTTAACCTGAAATAAAAATTATTAGAAGAAATAAGAAAAACAATTTCAATTTTGGAAATCAAGCCAGTGTTTAATAGATGGCATCCCAAGTTCTTACAGTATAAAATACATACAATGGGGACCAGTAGCTGGCGTAATGGCTATGTTGCTGGACTTCCATGTAGTCGACCATGATTCGGGTCCTGGACCCGGTGGCTTAAACTCATGCTGGGTGTGTGTGCGTGCGTGCCCAAGATCCCTAGATGGGAATGGAGGAGAAGGGATTGTAGGATGTCTTTCTGTTGAGCCCATGTGCCCAATAGCAGAAAAACCCTTCCAATAAATAAATAAATAAATAAAATACATACAATGGCATATTCTCTGAGCCATAAAACTCCAGGTGATATCAGTTTGCAGCCTGAGCCCAGCTATCCCATGACTAGACACAAGATTACAATAAGAATTTAATAAAATATTTAATATCCATGTATCTATTTTAATAGTTATCCCAATGTGGGGATAAAAGTAGATCCACATTGAAACTGTTATATCCAACAAAATCTTTGCAACCTCTCAGAGTTGAGGGGGGTTAGTTTAGAGCCTGTGGTGGAGAAAAGAGGTTGCAGAGACTGGAGAGTTGGCCCGGCTGGTCTGGATTTCCTTCAGTTGATTGACCAGATGGACTGGACTTCCATGTAGTCGACCATGATTCGGGTCCTGGACCCGGTGGCTTAAACTCATGCTGGGTGTGTGTGCGTGCGTGCCCAAGATCCCTAGATGGGAATGGAGGAGAAGGGATTGTAGGATGTCTTTCTGTTGAGCCCATGTGCCCAATAGCAGAAAAACCCTTCCAATAAATAAATAAATAAATAAAATACATACAATGGCATATTCTCTGAGCCATAAAACTCCAGGTGATATCAGTTTGCAGCCTGAGCCCAGCTATCCCATGACTAGACACAAGATTACAATAAGAATTTAATAAAATATTTAATATCCATGTATCTATTTTAATAGTTATCCCAATGTGGGGATAAAAGTAGATCCACATTGAAACTGTTATATCCAACAAAATCTTTGCAACCTCTCAGAGTTGAGGGGGGTTAGTTTAGAGCCTGTGGTGGAGAAAAGAGGTTGCAGAGACTGGAGAGTTGGCCCGGCTGGTCTGGATTTCCTTCAGTTGATTGACCAGATGGAAGCCAGTCTCAAGATGAGAAAATGACAGATGCTAGTGGGACCAAGTGATGAGGTGTGCATGGTTCAGGAAATCTGGCACAGGCTGGACTGAGCTAAATAGCTCCTGTTCCGAGAATCCAGTTGTTAATAGAATAGGATGAGTAAGACCTTCAGATCTGACATTCAGGAAATAAAAAAGCTAGGAGACTATTAAGACTCAAATTTGTCAGCCTTAGCCAGGTCGGGATAACGAATGGGAACGCCATCATTGAAAGCAGCCCTTGACTTTTTTTTTTTTTTTTTTCCTGCAATATTTCAGACAGTGAAAGTCCAGGGCAACGACATCTCCCACAAGCTTCAGATTTCCAAAGTGAGGAAAAAGGATGAAGGCCTGTATGAATGCAGGGTGACCGATGCCAACTACGGCGAGCTGCAAGAACACAAGGCTCAGGCCTACCTGAAAGTCAATGCCAACAGCCATGCTCGCAGGATGCAGGCGTTCGAAGCCTCGCCCATGTGGTTGCAGGACGCAAAGCCTCGCAAGAACGTCTCGGCAGCCGCCCCTAGCAGCATGCACAGCAATGCCAACCAACGAACGCACTCCACCTCCAGCCCTCAAGCCGTAGCCAAAATCCCCAAACAAAGTCCACAATCAGGTATGGAAACCCATTTTGAGCCTTTCGTTTTAACACTCACAACCCTTCCCCAGAAGGCCAGCCATAGAGTAGGCAGGTGCATACATGTACATGACAGTTTTGAAAATTGGAGACCTAGTTCAGTTGGAATGCGGACGAGAGAGGAGACACAGAGCCTGAGGCTGAGGGGCTCAGAGATGCGTGTTTCCCCTCGGTCCCTGGTCGTGTTTCCGACCCAGGGGAGCTGAGAGCTGGACTCTTTTTCTTTCTGTATTTACACGTTACGAGAACAATAAACCATGTAATGTCAGTTACATTATAAATGCATGTTCATTTTCTCTACAGATTTATGTATCGATAATGACCCAATTTAAGAGGCTTTCACTGAATCAAAATGTAAATGAAAGCGACGCACCATATCATCCACGTTTGCAGCGACCCATAGCTTTATGCAGGGCTATGCTCCAAGGGCTTTTGATTTTGAAGGAGAAACTTCAGCTGCCAGTGATGAAAGTGATGATGATAATGGGAGGAAGTGAGGGAGGACGAAAGGCAATAAGTGGTGCAGAGATAAGGCAACTCCTGTAAATGCGCCTTCCTTGCCAATTTAGAAGCTTAGTCACACATTTCCTAAGGCAGCTGTGCAAGTTAAAGCTGTTCTGAATAGCATTAATTTATGCAATCACTCAGCCAATGGAAATGCATTGAAGTTTTAACCTTGATGGAGGCTAAACGCCTGTTGGAATGAGCAGAACCCTATAAGACTCCAAGGCTCTCCTGGTTCTCTCCACGACCTGACGTAATCTCATAGGGTGAAGGGAGCATGAGGTTTCTTTTATCCTTTGTTAAGTTTTGCCGTGTTATTGTGCCATTGTAGCTCAGATCTCTTCAAGCCATTCCACTTTAAAAATGTGGTTGCTCCAGCAAGACACTCTCTCAGCTATTCAGTCAGCCCTCCCTATGGTCCCACATTTGTAGAGTCAACCAATGGTGGATCAGAAAGATTCTAAACGCAACTAGTCAATCAATAAGAACAATACAACAGTTAAAATAATACAAATATACAAATACGAAACAAAACAGAGGCTAGCTGAAGGCCTGGTGATTAAGGCACCTAGAATCCCTGTGACTGACCATGTGATTTGAGTCCCTGACTTCAAAATTATTCTGAGCACAAGAAGAGATGGCAGCATGGCCATCACATGGCCATCACATGATGTGGGGAGTGATTTCTCACTTTGTCTCTCAGGTGAGCACACATGTCCTGTAGCAAAAATCTCTCTTAAAAAAAAAAAAAAAAAAAAAAAAAAGGCTGGGAATGTATACATGGGTCCCCAAAATCCCAGGAGGAGGGAGAGATGGAGGAGAAGGGATTGAGGCATGACCATCCACCAGGGGGCGTGCTTTCTCACTTTTCTCTTTCTCTCCAGGTGAGTGCACATTGCCTTTGATAAATGGGGGGGGGATAAGTAAAAAAAGTATAAGAACGATTTGTATGGTATTTAGGTATTATAAGCAATCTAGAGATGAGCTGAAGTATCAGGAAACAGTGTAGAGATGACGGGAAAGTACGATGTCATTTTGCATAAGGGACTTGCCCATCCCAGATTTTGACTTGCACGAGGAGTCCCCACAGTGCCGAGGGATGACCGTGTCCAACTCTCAGAACGAAGCTAGTGAACAACGGTTTTAAAATCATGTCGGCCAGATAGATTTCCTCCCTGTGTTTTACTTCCTAATGGGTGTGATTTGTAGGGAGTGTGGCTTACGGTCCCAGTGAGTTTGTGGGAGTGTGGCTTACGGTCCCAGTGAGTTTGTGGGAACCTCTCCGGGCATGCTGTGGTCTGGCAACTTCTGTCAGCCTGAGGAGGAGGTGGCTCAGCCGCTGGGCCGCCCAGCTTCCCTGGCTTTGTCTTACTTTCCTGTTTATCATCCGTTTTGTTTCCCAAGTTAAAGGCCAAAACCAACACAGGTGGAGCGTGTACACACACCGTGTACACACACACTTTCTAGTTACTAGTCTATAACTATTATTTGACAGAGACTTAATGTCTTTGTAGGCTCTCCTCCCTCTTCCTTCAAACTATTAAAAGAAGTAGCAAAATTAAAGAGTAGCTTCAGCACATAATTCACAGCCTAAGTAGTGAGAACTCCAAATCATGGCAGGGAAATCACTTGAATTCATTCTGTGACCTAAAATCAAACTGATTACCTGTTTCAGATGTTGACTTCAAAGCAGAGAGTGAAATAGTATATTTCTAGAATATTTTCTTTAATTTTTGATTACTGTGCTCTAAAAATCTCTCTTTTTAAAATCTCTTGCTTATCACTATGACTGGAGCTAAAGGGTAATTTCTAGATATCATCTAACAATTTTCGAGTAAAAACTACTGCTCTCTTTCCATCTTCCCACCATCCTTACTGTGAGGTCCAGGGTTGCTTTTTTTCTAGAGTTTAGGGCGAAATAAGAGAAGGAATACTGACTCATTGAAGTCTGTACTTATTGAAAACCTTTTTCACTGAAAATGTTTGCTTATTGCCAAGGTTAACATAAAATATTTCAAAGTATATATTTTTTAACCAGTGAATACTGGGAAGTATTCTGTATACTTAAATTTTTTTTAAAGAATGCAGCCAGCAGGTGGTGTGGTGATTAAGGGCACTGGACTCCCACATGGCTGACCACAGCTTGAGCCTCAGACCTGGAAGCTTGCTTTCTCACTTTTCTTCTCTCTCTCTCTTTCTCTCTCTCTCTCTCTCTCTGGTCAAATTAAAATACATAAATAAATAAATAAATAAATAAATAAAGTTAAATAAAATGTTTCTTAAAAAATAATTATTTATTTATTTAATTCCATGTATAATTGTTGTTTTTTAATTTGACCAAAGAGAGAGAGACAGAAACAGAGAAAGTGAGAAAAGAAGCCGCCAGGTCCAGCACTCGAACCACATTTGACCATGTGGGAATCCAGCACCTTTAACCCCCACACCACCTGCAGGCTCTGTTCTGTATACTTATATAAACATTTTCTAACTTCCGTGTCAGAAGCTGGGTGGCCCAGCCCGTCAGTCTATTTATGTGCAGGCTCTATGCTTGTGCAGTTATTGCAGATAATGCAATACCTGGGATGGGGAGTTATATATTATATTCACTGGAATACCCACAACACGATTTATACAGGTTGCTTTATCATTTTTTTTAATATTTTTTATTTCATTTTCTTTTATACATCCAATCACATTATTATTTGGCTTACAAAATGGATATTTCAACCAGGTGAATATTTCTCCCTAGTCCAGTTGATAAAACTACAAAATATCTTCAACAGATAGTACCACATTTCTTTGTGCCATTAATGCTTTGCCTCCATATTTTTCTTCTAAATGTCCTTCCTCAGACCCTCCTCTTTCACACACACTATATCTGATATTTACTTATACCCAAATAAAGGTTTCGATACTCATGCTTCACTTAGTCATTTTCTACCTTTCATCTCTTCAATACATACACATGCCAGACACAGGGACTCAAATGTGAACAGCACATTTCTTCTCAGGGAGTTTACATTTTAGGTGAAGAGTAAACAAAATGTTTCCAAATTCTATTTATCATGCGTCTTTCCTTTGCCATTCTATTACCGATGAAAGGTAAAATCTTGCTTTTAGAGGCCAAGAGCCATCCTAGCCTTTATCTTGCATGAGTTGCTACAAAGAGGCACCCATGATACACATGGGATGGGATGTTACAAAAGCTGGTCTAGCTGGCCTTGTATTTTCATCAGAATCTTTGACCTAGTAGATGAATTTCTTTAGCCTGTAACACTCAACTATTCTTTCATACTATTTACCTATTAAAGAATTTCTGTATCTTGGGACCAGCAGTTGGCATAATGACTATGTTGCTGGACTCCCATGTAGTCAACCATGGTTCGAGTCCCAGACCCGGTGACTTAAACTCATGCCGGGCACGTATGAGTGCATACCCAAGATCCCGAGAGGAGAATGGAGGAGAAGGGATTGTGGCGTGGCCATCCCCCCTGGGGATGATTTCTCACTTTCTGTCTTTCTCTGTCTTTCTATCTAGTGCATGCGCCCTATAGTAAAAACTCTCCAGAAAAAAAAAAAAAAGAAAAAGAAAAAATTTCTGTGTCTCAATGAAGGAAATTTATTAGCTGAAAATAACTTTATATAAAATCTTCAAATTGACATACAATTAATTTAATCAGTTTTCCAAAAGCATATACTGGGTTCTTGGAAAAGTTATTTTTGTATGGAAAAAATACATCATGACTTTTCCAACAACCCAGTATTTACATGGAAAAAAATGGAAAAGTCAGTCAATGATCATCTTCATATCACAAGATAGAGATTTTACTATTATTTTATACGGCTAGTTCCATATTTTTCTCAGATATTTTCCAAAACATGACTGCTCTCTCCTGCTTCAAATTGCTTTCCTATCTTCATAGTCTTTCATAAATTATAAATAAAGTATAAATTCCTAACGTGTTAAGTCATTTTAATTCTACCTCCATTTTGAAATCCACAGAAACAAAATAATGAAGCAAAAGGGTCAGGGAAAGA
>NW_006159728.1:1924272-1928141 GCF_000334495.1 Tupaia belangeri chinensis | reverse complement strand
AATAAAACTTGGATTTTGCAATCTCTTAACAGTTTAACTTGCAACCCTCTTCAGTTTGATGTATCTGTGACCAATCGTTCCTAGCTAGTCCATTCTCTTCTCATTTTTACACTTTATTTACAAAAAGCAAACAGAGGAAAACCATGCTAAGAAATATGATGTATGTGGGAAAGCAATAAATGGAATGGACATTCCAGAAATGTTCTGTTAGTTGGTCTGAGGGAAGGGAATCTCTGATTCTAGCTGGTGGAATCAGGGAGGGCATCCTGGAAGAAGGAACTCAAACCATAGAGTTGGTATAAGCAAAGATAGCAAAGACAGCCCTTTCACAGAAGAGGTAGCTGGGCATGGGCGATCACAGGATCTCTGTCATAATGGAGTGGTTTAGTCCCCTCTTCACAGAGAACATGGAGACTTCCTCCATCTCTCCTCCACTGCACCTCCAAGTGCCCTAATATACTAAACGGTTTTCTACTTGCTACTTCCTGTCTCATTCAGTATCTTCAATCCTTTCCGAAGCCCTAGACTGTCCCTACTTGCCCTTTTGTTCTCTTCATCCTCTTCCTCTCCTACTGATCCCCCTCCCTGTCTTTACAAATTTGTGCAGATAGTTTCCTGCTCCAGCCCCTCCCTCCTGGTACTGCCAGGTCCACCGAGGGACCAAGGGTGCCCTGAGGCTGCACCCACAGGAGAGGGCGCTGTGTGCTCATCTCCTTAAGGCGCAGTCCCCTGACGTCCCTGTCCCGTCAGTCCTACTGCAGATGCTCTCTTGTGAGGCACTGACGTCTTCTGACCCCCAATTCCTACATCCTCTCTATCTCACGCTCCCCAGGTTCTAGGCAACATTTGCCTCCTGGTCACTCCTTGGCACTCTTTTCTCTCTTGTCTGCCCAGAGTATCTTCTCTGACCTGTTGACTTCCTGCCTAACTTCTTTTAAATGGAGTTCTTTTCCCACCCTCAGCTCCCTAATCTTTTCATCCATTTCCTTGGCTTCTTTGAAATGCTCCATCCATATTTCTTTTTTAAAAAATTATTTGTTTTGTTTTATGTATTATTATTTTTTTTTTACTATAGAGCACATGCACTCAACAGAGATAAGAGAGAGAGAGAGACTGAAAGTGAGAAAGCAAGCCTCCAGGTCCAGGATTCGAACTGTCGTGGGAGTCCAGCACCTTAACCTCACCACCTGCTGGTCCCATCCCATCCACATTTCTATTTCTGACTTCTTTCTGGGGATCCAGATTGGAATTCACTGCTGTTCCCAAAATTTTCCACAGTAAAGTTCTACAAGCTCTGTGGTCATGTGAAAATGGCTGCATGCTTGTTGATGCTCCACCTACTCAAACATGGAGGCTGTTTTCCTTCCTCTTGAGCTGTCTGTGGTCACTTTGGCCAATACAGAATGGAGAAGCGAGGCTATGCTAATTCCATGTCTGGCCTGCAAAGGGACTGGCAGTTGTTGCCGAGACCCCTTGGAAGCCAGCCGCAATGTACGAAGTGCAACCACGTTGCGGCCACCTCCCTGAGTGAGGCCTGGCCGAGGCACTAGATGTGAAGGAGGCAGCTGTCTGGACATTCCAGACTCTTCAGCCTGCATGTATCCTTAGCCCCAGCTGCCGTCTCACTGCTGAGCCCGGGCAACACACAGAATAGCGAGAGACAATAATCTGTTGTCCTTTTAAGGCACTGGGTGTTAGAGTGCTGTGTTCCACCACAACAGATACCCAGATCAGACAGCTGAAACTCAGATAACTGACTTTATTACCTTAGCATTCTCATAGAAGTAAAATCATTTATCTTATGTTCTAAAACTCTTTTAATAACACCATCACAATCACAGGTTTCGAGGAAACCTTGAACATTCTCTCATCACCTCCTCTGTAAGTTGCCACACAACTAGCCACCTAGTCCTAGTAACTGTCTTCCCAAGACATCCTTGAAAAACAATGTCCTTTCTGTTCCACCAGCACTGGTTCTGTTCTCAACATAAACCCTCTTCATCTTCCTCTTCTGTTCCATCAGCTCCTGACCGTTTTCCTGTTTCTAATACAAGGAACACATCGTGCCAGTGCATGGATGAAATAATTACTATTTCCAAGGCACCACCACTAATTTTTGTAACTGTTCCAGCCCTAATTTACACTCTTTGTCTTCCTACTTGTTATTTCTTGCATGTCTCAGATACTCAACCTTTGTGGTTCAGCTAATGCTCTTTTTTTCCTATGGGTCTTTTCCATGTGCTGGGTTTCCTACTCAATGGAAATTCCTTTGCGAAGACTTCTCCTCTTCACTTAGTCAGAACTGGCCATCTCCTCATCCAGGCCTCCCACGGGATTTGACTATACATCCCTCGAAGTCCTTACACCTTGGTTGTGGTCCTTTCCACCTTTCAGTACTGGAAGTCCCTTGTTCTGGGAAACCGCTGAGGCTCAGTTCAACCAAGACAGCTGATCACCCCTCACTACAACTGCTTGGCTACTATCAACCTAAAAAGGAAGGCTCTGGTGAAATAAGTAAAGCAAAATCCTTTATTTGGGCCAAGGTTAGGACCATCACCTGAGCACAAAATCCACGTTGTCCCCAAGTTGTGCCAGGTCTTACAGATTTCAGACTGATGGTCAAGCAGAAGTCACAAATTGGGAGGGAGGGGAATAGCAAGAATTCTTATACAGCAATGATTGGCTAAGTTCTACCATATGGAGAGCAGGATGACCCCCATGGTTGCCTGGAATCGTGTTGCTTAATGTGAAGCAAAGTGTGGAGGTGGCCAGCCTGGCACATTGATGAGACTGAGCTAATAGATGTGACTGATGGAAGGTAAAGGAAGAATGTGTTTGGGCAATAAGGATACTCCTGAAATGAAAAGCCCAATCAGGTAGCATCTGGAGCTATTTTGCATGCCAAAGAAAGCCACAGAACGTGCACAAGTTTTATTTCCTGATGACACTGACCTGAGTGGACCAGAATCATCTGTGTTGCTCTGTTTTTGGATGTGTCAGCTTCCCCAGACATTCAGTTCGATGATGTGGCATTTCAACATGAGTGATTCCATGTTGGTGTGATCCAGTGCGGCCTAGAATAAGAGCTTTGTCCAAAACAATGACCTCCTCTAAGTTCTATGTAACACCACAAAGACTACAGCCTGAACTTTCATTCCTTCAGCTGCCCAGAATAAGTGGGGCTCATGTCTGGGAGAAAGTTCAAAAGAGAGAAGGATAGTCCCTCTTTGCTTTTATGCTCTTTTTCTCATCATTGTGTTCATAAATGGTTTTGCTTTGGGCCAAAATTTCAAAACTGATCAAGATTCCCAAACAAGGTTTCTCAGAGTGAGTAATGCAGGTTACCTATGCCAGACTCACCAGGGAGCTTGTTAGAAACACATTCCAGGACTCCACCCGATACCTTCGAAGTCAGAATCTGTGTGAGCATAGAACCAGGAAAAAAAAAAAAAAGAAAAAGAAAAAGGCTTTTTTAAGTTTAGTAAGTTAAGAGAATCTTTCATTTACAAACATGTCTTCTGGGTGAGAAAAAAATGATTTTATCACTTGCTGTGAAGGATGTGCATGTGCGTATGCCTGTGTCATGCTGCAGAGTGCTTTTCCGAGATTCTGCCCTTTTGTTATCATTTTTTCCCGTTGTTGGGTTAGACTTTTGTGAAGCTGTTCTCTTCCCTCTTGCATGGACAGCTGGTATTTATAAGAGCACTGGCCATGGTTAAGGTTGTAGTGATGTCTCCACGGGTGGAGTCTCCAGTCCTCAGTAGGAAGGCTGATTCTCTGAACTCTGAAATATGATGATTGTGTTTTCACCATGATGTGAACCCGAGCATTGAGAGGCAGCTGCCGCCAAAGCTGCTAGCAACCCAAAG
>NW_006159728.1:1901476-1924196 GCF_000334495.1 Tupaia belangeri chinensis | reverse complement strand
AAATTCAAAGGTGTTGGAAGAAGGGAGGTGCGGGACTGAGGGCTTTGCAGAGAGATTGTTTTCCTGATTTAACACATCAGTAAATGGTGCATTGCATTGAGGTAGAGCCAGTCATGTGAGACCTCAATGTTCATTTTGGTTTAAGTGATCCAATGTGGCTGTTTACATGGGTTAATTTAATTTGATCTTTATAATTCTATCAGTTAACCAGCTACTATGTATATCACGTGTAGATGAATCATCTGAAAAATAGATTTGAGGCAATGATTTGCATAATACAGGCCAAGGGATCTGTTAGAGCTGTTTTTGAATTGGACTGATGTAGGTTGAGTCTATGCCGGTGAAATTCTCCTGCAAACATACTTGACCCTACTCATTGAAATTCAGTAACTAGCAGGACCTATAACACCAAGGCCCATCTGCAGGCTAGATGGTTCATGAAGGTTCACTTGTGATTACCAGGTCGTCTGTAATTGAGGAGACCTGAAACAGAATCTGCCTATGTTCTAAGCTCTTGTCTCCAATGATTTTATGGTTCTTGATTTCTGGACACTGCCATGGAAGCAGCTTCCTGGATGTATGGCCAAGGGGTTGGGAGTTTGCTGGAAAGACTCGACTCAGTTGGACAAAGTAACACTCATCCTAAGAGACAGGAAGGGCCAGTGTTCTCCCAAGAAACACTTATGTCACTAGTAACTGACACCAGTACATTCATCTCAGCTGTGAAGGGGCATAAATAAAAGGGAGATGTTCCACAGACCTTCTGCCACTGGTGACAGTAGGGGTATTAGGGCACAGCAGTTAAGAAGGAGAACCAGTGCACCCTTCCTGCTCCAACACTCATGGCTGTGTGTCTCTGTTTCCTCATTTCCCAGATGGAAACTACAGTACAATCTTCATAGAGTTTTGAGGATAAAAAGACCTTGTGCACATATAGGTCTTGGCTCTTTATTTGCTCTTAATAAGGGATAGCCATGCTGTGTTTATGTCTATTACGACACTTGCTTGTCTATTATTATATCAGCAATGAAATTATTAGAGTAAATGGTCTGTATCCCTGGTTCTTCTAGACAAATACTCTCTTTATTGAGTATGTAAAAGTGATGAATTAAAGAAGGAAGACTAGTTCTTCATTCTTGGCTTATATCTTACTGTTTATAATTTCAGAGCTTTCTTTTTTTCTTCTTCTGTCACAATGTCATTAATTGATGACAAATTTTCCTCTATATAACCATCACATGTTAGTCACCAGCTGTCTTGCCCAAGGGTGTAGCTAGTTCCTTACTGTAAAACACTAGGAAATTCCAAAGAATTTCTTTTTAATTTAAACTGTGTGTTCTAAATAAACAACATATTATTTGGAAGCCATTAAAGTACAAACTTATCTTAATTAAATTTAAAAATTTGAAAAAGATTCTTTGAATTTTTAAGGTCACAAATTAATTAGAGATATATCTGAACACATAAACAAGTGAGAATATTTTTGAAAACCTTTAAAAAGGAGAAAAAGAAAACGAGAAAAGAAAAAATTTAAAATAATTAAATGAAACTGTCAGGGGCTGGCAGGTGGCATGGTGGTTAAGGATGCTGGACTCCCACATGACCCACCATAGTTTGTGTCCCAGACCTGGTGGCCTGCTCGCTCTCTCTCTCTTTCTCTCTCACTCTCGTCAAATTAAATAAATAAATAAATAAATTTAAATTTTAAAAATTCTTAGAAAAATGAAAATATCATAGTTTTATGCCAAACAGGTATATATTTGACTCCTAGACTTACCATCCATCAGCTTCTTACTTCGATTGAGCTGCTTATAACAACATCTCTTGACCTGAGTTCCGATTAATAAAACCAATAAGTTTATTCTTATCCCCAAGGGTCATTTTCACCTTTAAGTAAAATCATGGATTTTAGCCACCAAGCAGAGCAAACCTGACACCTGAGTGAGCTCAGCAATTGCTAGTTTTCTTCCTCTTTGCTTACTAGATGTTAAAATATGTTAAATAACCATGACTTAGGGATAATAAGGAAACATAAATATAGAGATTAAAGAAAATAAAAAGAAGCCTGGAGCATTCTAAAATTATATTTAAAATGCAATATAATAGCTAGTGAATTAAAATATAGTATTTAAGGCAAAATTTATTTAATTAATAACTACCAAAAGGAAACATATTATCACAGATTATAATTTATGTACAAATAAACTTTCATAACAGAGCTAAGCAAGAAAGAAAAAACAAATACAGTAAAGCATAAAGTCAGAGGCTTCAGGCATGGAATGTTTAAAGTTACAAAATAATTTACAAAGGCACATAAAGTTTTACTATAAATAATTTAAATCGTTTGTGTGATTACCTCAAGCATAATCAAAAAGTGAAGCAACAGACAAGGAAATATCTGTGCCTGACACTTACGAAAAGAAGTAAAAATGTCAACATTTATAGATGTTGTAATTATGTAAGCCACTCCAAATCACTTAGAGACATCGAAAGTGATTATGTAATGTGAATAAAGACAAGATAAATGTACAAATTTAAGTCACTCCTCTATATAACTGCAATACCAAAATAGAAGATACTTTGGGTATAAAATACAATCATCTCTATGAAAACCAAAAAAACACTTTCTTTATTTAATAAGTGTTTTTGTTTGCCTAGTGAGGAAACATTCCATGGGGTTGGATGGCCAATCTTAGAACTAAAATATGTCATTTTTCCTTCCTTCTGGAAAGAAACTCTAAGGAAATCAGTAGCAAGTCAGACACAGACTCATGGACAGGACGTTTATTACAGTTTTTTATATAACTGGAAATACCCAAATGACCACGAGTTACCTAAAGAATGCATTAAAACACACATTGAATATTAAGCAGTTTCTAGAATCATGCTTTCAAAGAATATTTAATGACACTAGAAAAGACTCAATACATAATATCAAGTGAAAAAATGGAGGATACAAAACTTTAAGTCAGTCGGGAACCAGCAGTTAGCGTAATGGCTATGTCACTGGACTCCCACGTAGTCGACCGTGGTTCGCGTCCCAGACCCGGTGGCTTAAAACTCACGCCGGGCGCGTGTGCGTGCGTGCCCAGGATCCCGAGAGGAGAATGGAGAAGGGATTGCGGCGTGACCATCCCCCCTGGGGGGTGATTTCTCGCTTTCTGTCTCTCTGTCTCTCTCTGTCTGGCGAGCACACGTGCCCTATAGCAAAAACCTCTCAAAAAAAAAAAAAAAGAACAGAAAAAAAAAAAGAAAAAGAAACTTTAAGTCAGTCAGTCGACATTAAAAAAATCAAGAAAATATATAAAATGTTCATCAGAGGGCAAGGTAAGGTATGATATTTATTATTTTTATTACCTTCTTTTTTTCATAATATCTGTACAATGATAATGTATTACTTTGTTATAAGAAAAAAAGAAAATTTAAAATTTCCCCAATTTAAAAATACCAGCAGGCATCTCCTGAGAGAAAATTAGCAAAAATGAAGATACATTCAACAAATAAAGAGAAACAAAGTAAAATACTGAATTTGTGTGATTATAGAGATTATGACAAAATTTAAAATGTATAATATATGTGCATGTATGTACATATATGCATATGTTCAAACACATGTACACATGTATGAATATAAAGCACTGTTCTAAAACTGATATATTCAGAAATGACTGGTAGCACTGAAATTACTAACATTGTATTTTATTATAACTTATTTCCTAAGGACTAGGTAGAGACTTGACCATCAGGTTATTTTTTATGTTCTAAAAAAGGGAATGGTCTTGATGAATTTCTGTTGATTAAATATATCAAGCACATGGTTCATAAATAAAATATCACACAATCGTTTGTCCCCTTGGTGGTATGACTCACCCGGCCCCCATTCAAAGAGAGATGTAAATGGTGAGCAATCATCCTCCTTGGGAGGATGAAGGGAAAACAACACACAAGATGAGTTATAAATAATATTTATGTTTTATTTAATATGACTGCTTCCCAAAAGACTCTGAAAGAGCATTTCTTCATGAATTTAGGTTCCTTTAGGTATAAAACAGGCCCAATACTGGTGAAAAACACTTAGTACTGAAACTAAATTATAATTATTAAAGTTAGGAGCTATGGTTTTTGTCATTTGTTATTATCTATGTTATGGCTACAAAGCTGACAACTATAAAGATATTTTTAAAAATACAAAATAAGAAAGATGAAATTCAATGAAGCAGTTGTATTATCTTCAGAGATGCAAACATTTCTTATTCTTTAATTTTTTGCTAAAGGATGTGAGTGTTCATCAGAGAGAAAAAAAGAGACAAGGAGAATGAGATCCGCCCTTCAAGGAGGCTGGCCATACCACAATCCCTTCTCCTTTCTCCTCTTGGGATTTTGAGCATGCATGCCCTCACATATAGCGTGGTTTTTAAGCCACCAGGTCGAGAATTCAAACCTTGCAGTTGGCCATTTGAGATCCAGCTGCTTTCACTGCCACAGAACTCGCTACCTCCAGACACAAACATTATAATGAAGATTAAATAATGCAGTCAAAGATTGCAAATTTCAAAATATGGAGGAATCCACCTTTTGTGGCCAGGGAGAAAATATGAGGCAGATAGTTTTCTTGCTTTAGTTGGCTTTCTTAAACCATTGTCACATCCTTAACAGCATCTTCATCAACTACTTATAAATTGATTAATTCTTCTGATTCAACAAACCCATATATGATTAAGGTGATTTTCTCTTTTCTGCCAGCATTGTAAATAGCTAATTTGAAAAATGCTACATTTAAGAAAAAAGCAGTACCTTCATGACCACTAAATAGAAAGAAAAGTCTTTGGAATTTAAAATTCACTCTATTTCACACTACCTAGAAACATTAAAAGGATTTGGAAGCTCCAAAATGTGTCTTGATACTTTTATTGTTACTGCAGTACCTAGCACTAGGCTTAGCATGTAATTAGCATTAAGTATTTAGGGACTAAAAATTATGCTTTGGTTTATGAATAGTGCAGAATACTTTTTTAAAAAAAGATTTTTTTATTTTATTTTATTTGTTTATTATTTATCTTTTTGATTTGACCAGAGGGGGACAGAGAGAAAGATGAAGAATACTTTTGAGGATAATACCACTGCTAATAGTTACATAAATTGGAATGTAGTTGGGTCAAGCTTTAAGTAAAAAACCTCAGACCACCTATGTCATAACCATCAGCAAAAATCAGAAAACAGCACGTGGATCACCTTACATTACATACTTATGACAATAATTTATTTAAAAATTATTTTAATGATTAATTATGTCTAGGAAGTCTAATGAACAGCCCCTTGCAAAGTTTACTTCTATCCATTTATATGCCGGCTTTGTTAAATAGAATATACATTTTTGGGGGGATACAGACAATTTTAAATCTTGCTGTAAATATTTCTAATTATTTCATTTGAATAGTCTAATAGCCAAGAAGAAATTTCTGTAACGAAGGTAATTTATAAAACATTCTAATTCGGAAAATTTTGAAATAACTAGATTAGGGGAAATGGTAAAAACTATTGGCTCAAAGTTGGAAAACATGTGGATAAATCTTAGGGTCTTTTCCTTATTATAACAAGTGTGTTTCCTGAGGCCTCATAAGTGATGTTTCCATAAGTCCTGTTGGCATTAGCTCCTCAAATAATTCTTCCTTAAATTCGAACTTACTGGACAATAAAAATTAAGGCAAATTACTGTATTTGTATGTTATAGTGATTACTTTTCAATTTACCTAAGAAGGTACATGAAGATTGAAACCACCTATTATGGTGTTTCTTTCTTTATTTTTATTTCCTTCTCTTCCTTTTCCTTCTATTTTTTCACTCTAAGTTCCTCAGTTGCCATACCTTTAAAAATATACGAGATTTTTCCTTCTTTTGTTAATTTTTCTCTGATGTCATTGGAGATGGGGGTGATGGTAGGTGGTCTATGGCAATATGCAAAAAAGAATGTGGGTGAGAAGAGGTATACTTTATTTCACTAGTTAGTGAGAGATAACTCTGCTATTCAGCTACACTGACCTCAACTCAGGATTTAGGAAAGTATATTCCTCTGACTTATACACTTACTAGTCTATACTAAGCGAAAACTACCTGTGGAGCATTTTGTATCAAATTCTCATGCAGATCCAGCTGTCCTCCCCTTGCTGGGATAGGTGCTCTGGACAGACAATGGGTAAAGCAGAGCCCAGCCCACATCAACACCACTGTCCTCATAATTTCCTCTGGTCCATTGGCCAACTTGAGTATATTTACTTAAACCCTCAGTTAAATTTGCTATTATTCAACAATACCACCAGTACAACAAAACCACATGTGTAAAATTACTAATATGGAATTTGTGGTCATTCAAAGTCTGGATTACTATCTATATTCCCATTACAAGGAGTTTACAAAGTCATAATAAAAATATTCATGTAGACTCCATGAGCAAATAAATAGTTTCAGACATTTCAGCAGCATTTATATATGTACCAGCAGATGTGCTAATTGCAAGTCCATTTTATTTATGCATTAAAGCAATTATTAAATGTACATGGTATTGAAACTTGATTTTTGAAAGCATCATATTTATTTTTCCACCAATTTATATATTATATATTCTTCCTCCCATTCTGTAAGAGTCACTCATATTCTTATACATGTTTAATAGGCAGAAGTGGTAAATACAGAGCTTTTCAGGTATGGAGAACTGCTAGATTAAATTATTAACTAATTTCTAGCCTCGTAGTTCAAAAGTCAAGCAGAAACTAGATTGAAGTTTCACCTGTACCAAAAAAGAGCACAATAAACTGGAACGAATTATGCAGAGAACTTGGAAAAATGCAATTAAAGGATGAGTTTATTCTGGTGCAAAAAGTTTTGACATCTATTCATAGTTTTCTCGTGTTGTGCATTTTCCACAAACTTTCTGAAGACACCTTGTATACCCCTTCTTGAGTTCAGTTCCTCACAGGATTATGGCCAGAGGTACAGAAATAACATGTTCCACAAATTAGTTGCTTTTATTGTGATTATCATCCTCCTGCACAAGAGCTGTTCGTACTGGATGGGTGAGGGACAAGGAAAATGTGCTGTTGTAGCCTTAGCAAGAGCTACAGGGAATTTCTTTCACCTGTCCAGTCTTTAGCAACTACAGAAAGTAGAAACTCTGAAAGGCTCCAGTGACTGGTTTTAAACAAGAGGAGAGACAGGAACATTCTGTGGTGAATGGGATCTCACCCATGTGTCCTTGTCATTTAGGCCTTGTGTTCGTGGACAACTGCACTTTTTCCCTCAGCTACAATAGGAGGCCTCCACTAGAACAGAGCTGTAAATTTGCTGACTAACGTAAAGCAAGAAAGGAAATTCAAACAGCCGCTGCCAACATGCCAGGGCACATAAAATAGGAGATTTATGTGTTAGGTCAAAGAGAAGCACATTTCTTCTTAAAAATGGATTTCTGGAAGAAATTGGCCCTGGATCCCTAAGAATTCTAATAAAAAGATACTCTAATCAAAAAAAAAAATAGGATAAAATTATCCTATTATTTGCCCTTTCCCCTTAAATAGTGATTTAGTATGTGCAAACCTGAATAAAAATTGCATTAAAAGCTAGCTCATGTTTTTTCACAGAGCTATTTTTATTTCTTAAAGCTGGCATCAGTAATAAGTGGGAAGTGTGTCAGAAGGGCCTGTCTGTTCTGAGAGCAGTAATGGACACTCCATTTTTGATGGGTTGGACCTCTTTATGGACAAAAGATCATTTGACTATCGCTTCTTTTACTATTGAAGGGTTCCTTTTTTGGTTTTGCTCATATGGTGAAATCACTAACATTCACTTTGACAAAAGATCCTTTCGTCAAACCATGGAGCCGCAGGGGGAGAGAAACTGTTTCCTCTTTGTTCTTTGCTCCTTTGGGTTCATTCGATACTCAAATAAGAAGAAAAACAGAAGAGTCTATCAAGGATCAGATCTAAAGCTGTAGACAGATCCCCAACGGTGAATGTTCTCCAAATGTAAACCAACGAAAGATTTCGTTCTCATAGGAAATTCATCCATCAAAAAACATTCAAAGCCAAGAGATAATGAATATTTGAAGAGTTGGTAAAATTAAAATGAAATACATTGTTTAGATGGCTATCTCTACTCTTCAGTTAATTATTTGAATTGAATATCCATAATTTCTGTTAATTTTTTTAGAGATATTTTTGCTATAGGGTGCATGCACAGAAAGACAGAGACAGAGAGACAGAAAGTGAGGAATCACCTCCAAGGGGAATGGACACACTGCAATCCCTTCTCATCCGTTTTCCTCTTGGGATTTTGGGCACACACACACACCACTGACATGAGTTTTAGGCCCGCAGATCTGGGAACCATGGCTGAACCACGGCCAACTACGTGGAAGTCCAGCAACATAGCCATTATGCCATCTGCTGGTCCCACTTCTGTTGATTTTTTCTGATAGGCAAAAGCTTTTTCTCCTCACTGTTACTAGCTAACAATGGCATTTCAAACAAACAGAGGTTTTTTTTTGTTTTTTTTTTTGTTTTTTTAAGACTTATTTTATTTAACTTTATTTATTTATTTATTTATTTAAATTTGACCAGAGAGGGACAGAGTGAGAGAGAGCAAGAGGGTAAGGGAGAAAGCAAGCCACCAGGTGTGGGACTTGAACTGCGGTCACCCATATGAAAGTCCAGTGTCCTTAACCATCAAGCCACCTGCTGACCCCCATCTGTTTCAGGTTTCTTGGTCCCAGGCTAATTTAAACAAAAGCTTAGAAAGGAGTTCTTAGAACAGAGTGGAACCATACCTCACTTGAATAGTTCAATGAATTTAGAGAAATTTTCAGCTCTAAAATTCTGTAACATGAAAAGTTCAAAATACTATAATAAGACATTTGATTTATCATAAGGAGAAAAACAAAGTTCATCAGTTCAGGTTTGGGGGAAAGTTAAGTTTTTCTTTGGAGAGATTTTCGCTATAGGGCGCGTGCACTCGCCAGACAGACAGAGAGAGACAGAGAGACAGAAAGTGAGAAATCACCCCCCCAGGAGGGATGGTCATGCCGCAATCCCTTCTCCTCCATTCTCCTCTCGGGATCTTGGGCATGCACGCACACGCACCCGGCGTGATTTTTCAGGGTCAAGGACACGAACCGCAGTCGACTACGTGGGAGTCCAGCAACATAGCCATTACGCTAACTGCTGGTTCCTGGGAAAGTTAAGTTTTTGATGAAATAAGTTTTCTCTAAAATAAGTCATATCTAGTGCACTTCCACTGAGAGGATTAGTATTGTTTACATTTACTAGTTTCACGTGCAGTTTAACACAAGTGGAGGGACCAGAGAAGTGTTGCTCATCCCAGGCAGTTCCAGAAGGAAATAGATCCATGCTCTGTGACGAGCTGCATGGGTGTTTCTTCATTTCTGTAGCTCCATTTAACTCCCTGTTACCCATGTAGCCTACTATTTCATGCTACATTTTCTTCCACTGAGTCACGTTTTCTTGATCAGGGTTGTTGAGAGGATCAACGAAGATGATGTATGCAAAGTGCCTACTGCACATGGCAGATTCCAGTACATTTCACTCAACCCTGAGACTCATGTGAGCAAGAGGGGCGCAGCATTGTTCAATATGCCCAGTGTCTTCCAGCCTAAGGATCATAGATTCAGGGAGAAAGGGCAGTACAGACGGAAGTCTAAAAACGAAGGTGCTGAAAGGGAGCTCAGTTCAGCCATCTAGAAGACGGAGGAGAGAGGCTAGGGGTGGGGACTCTTGTGCAACTTTCACTAGCCTCTCAGTGGCAGTGAGCCTGTCTGATAACCTGCAGGATAGCATAGCTGCTGCAGCAGGTGACATAGTGAAGGTGGCACTCTGCTGACCATTTCTGGCCTGATGGCTCAGGAAGCCCTGGTCTTGCCTATTGTGTTTTAATCATTTTTTTTTTTAAAGACGCAGATGGAGTTTTTATTATTCTCTGAAATTATAGTATCTTTGAGGTTTTTGTCATGATTCTTCCCGATCAGACTTCCATTCGTGACACCTTCTTGAGAAATGCTGGCTTGTTGGCATCTCGGTGAAGGCGAGTCCAATTCTAGCAGTTGCCTGAGTAAGACGGGATCAGAAATGGAAGCCAAGTTTCTGCAGTACTTAGATTTCTAAGAAGACTTCTTAGACTCGTTCATTTACAAAATGGAGAAAATGTCCTCCTGCCTTACAAAGACCTGAAAAGTGCTGTGAAAAATCTTTACGCATAAAAACAAACGAAAGGCATCAGCATTAAAGAGCAGCCGAGAGACGGCATGAAGCGGCATTATGGGTCCAGCTCCATGTTCTTCACATAATTTAGATACTAGCATCCCTCTCTCTTCTCCACAGAGTACTTTATGTTGGAGGCAAATGTTTAAAAACTCTCAAAGCCTTGTTTTAGATGTTGAGAGTAATTAAAAGATTGCTAAAAATGTTACTCTTTGCTTTTAATGAGCTAATAGGGTAATCAGCACGATAAGAGATGAATATAATGAATTATAATCAGTGTGAGTCAGGGGAAGGCCACAGACAGTGACATGCGAAATACTGCTGACTGAAGTTCAAAGGAGAGAGATTACAGCTAGCAGGTGGGAACAGTGGACATTGGGCTATCTGAAGGCGGTAGTTGTTTAAATGTATGACTATATTGGGAGGATAGAGGGTTATCCTGCTGACCTGGGCATACTGAGAAGGATTCTGAATAATTTCTCCACAATGTCTGTCAAATGAATATGAAAAAAAAATACTGAATGGTTATTATGCTTATTTTATGAAATATCAAGGAAATGATATCTTATTTTAGAGAGGTAGCACAGGAAATCAGAACTTGGAGCTCCCAAGGAAATCCCAGTATTCCTTATTTTACCAAAGTAAGTGTTTCTATATGTAAAACTGAGACTAGAGCCTGAGGAATAGTCAAAGTTCTTTTTACCAGAAAAAAAAAAATTAAAACAGAAAGTTCTGTAGAATAAACCTAACACATTTGATAATCAATAATTATTTATGTAAATTGTATGAACCTAAATGAAAATGACTATGATTATTTATTTAAATTTCATAGAACAAATTACAGAATTTCATTTTATTTAAATTTTTCAGAAGGCTCATGAACTCACCAGAAAGTCAAAGAGACAGAGAAAGAGAGAATGGAAGAAAGTGGCCTCTCTCCCCATGGGGAATGGTCACCATGACCTCTTCTCCTCCATTTCTCCCTCTGTCTGAGATTTTGGGCACCCATCCATATCTCCTGGAATATTTTTCAAGCTGCCAGGTCCAGGACTCATACCTTGCAGTCGACTATATGGGATCCAGGTCCTGAACCACCAGGCCACAGGCGAAGCAACCAGATGGTCCACAGCATTTTAGATTCTCAGGATTCATTGTCTAAAATCTTTGGGGCTACAAAGATAGGGAGTACACAGCTCTTTTTTCAAGACATAAATAAAAAAAACACAAGAGAAAAACAATCGGTGATTTGATGACAATGCAGATTTGTTTCAGAATTTACTACATAAGAAAAAATATCTTTATAATAGTCCTGACAGAAATAAATTTTATGTAATTAATAATGTGCAATGGTAACATCAAAACATGATAGAAAATGCATGCCTCCAGAGTGAATAAATGATTGCAATCTGAAAAAAATGTACTATTTGCAATGTTGTATTGCATATCAAATGGCTGTTCAAGATTTTAGTTGCCATAAAATATTCTTTACAGTATATAATTGAGTTTTTTCAAGTTTATAGTACTCATGTAAATTATGCTTTAACTTGCACATGCTGGATATTTTGGATTGTCGGAAAAGTCATGATGCTTTTTAGAAAAACACAGAAAAATACATCATAACTTTTCTGACAACCCAATAGTATGTCAGGAAATGTTAAGTGGAAATGAAGCAGCTATTCCCTTGATACCTTACAAGGATGAGAGTGTCAGGCATTTCCTCTGAAGTGTTGGTTAACTGAGAAAAGGGCAGCATGAAAATACGAAGCAATTTCAGCAAATTTTAGTCAATCTGAAATATCCATGCCAAAAGGAAACCATTATTTTACAAAATATTCTTTTACGGAGTGAATCATTTTACCTAGTTCCATTGCTTTTAGCAATTTTTAAAACTTTTATAGATTATCAGATGTATTTTTTGTCAAATCAAGTGCCATTGGTTATTTATTTATTTATTTATAGGGTTTTTTTTTTTTTTTTTTTTTTTTTTCTAGAGTGTGCGTGTGTGCCAGAGAGAGATGAGAGAGAGAGAGAGAGAGAGAGAGAGAAATAGAAAGCGAGAAATCCCCTCGTCCCCGGGGGGATGACCACGCTGCAATCCCTTCTCCTCCATTCTCCTCTCCAGATCTTGGGCACACATGCACACACGCCCAGCATGAGTTTAAGCCGCTGGGTCTGCGACTCAAACTGCGGTGGACTACATGGGATCCAGCTACATAACCATTATGCCAACTGCTAATCCCAGCCATTGGTTATTAAAGGAGAAATGTAATATGTTTTCTTTTCCTTTTTTTTAATGGATTTTCATGAATCCTTGTGAAAAAAATCTATCTTCAAAAGATAATAAAAACACGTGCTTAATTTTGAAAAGCTCTGAAGCTAACAGTTTTATAAAGATTATATATAGTATCCTTACATGATCTCTGTACCTAGAGCTGCAGATGGACTGAACGATCACATTTGCCTTTTTGAAACCTTGTCACCCAACTTGAATAAAAGAACACTCTCCAGAGACTCACCGCTCACCTCTAAGTCTTCAGTCGTTAGGTCTCTGTGAGGAGATAGCATGTTAAATACATAGCTCACCTACCAAAAAGGCAAGTCGATGACAGTAATGGGGGTCTACGTAATGGCCACTTTTTTAAATTGCCACGGATGAATGCACTCTCTAGGGAGGGGGAGAAAAAGAAAGCACTCCTCAGTGGAGTGTGGTTACAGCACAATCCCTCCTCCTCCATGTCCCTGTCCTGCTGGGATTTGGAGTATGCGCATACATATGTTTTTCAAGCTGCTGGGGCCAGGATTTGAGCCGCAGTCAGCCAGGCAAACATCTGGCTCTCTTGACCACTAGGTTACGGGGCTGGCCGACAATGGCCACTTTAAAAGCCTCTATTTATTGTGCAGTGACTTTTTGAGAATAAGAGGTTCTGCCACAATTTTTCTCACTGCCAATGTGGACCTTAAAATGATATAGCTAAATATTCAAAAGATTGAATCTCCCCATCCCTTTCAAACGCTTTTAACCTTTCTCAAAGAAAGATGGAAAGAAAGAAATGCTTCCATCCTCATCACAATGTGTTTTTTACTTATAAAATCTGATATGTCATCATAGCTAGAACCTCACTGGATAAAATACATGAAAAAAATGCAAACATACCATGTGATTTCTTCTCCTAGAGAGTCTTGGAGCTCTTTCAAGAATTTCCCATCTTGATAGCACAACATTAACTTTTCCTTAGATTCCAAGATGATAAAAATCAAGAAAGCTCTTACTCTAAAGTAAAAGCCCAAAGGCACCAGCCCAGAACGAGTCTCCCCAGCCCTGAGAAGCCTGCAGTTCTCGTTTGGGGTCACATCTCCCCTGGGTTGTCACAACCACAGAACTAACACAGAGGGTGTACTTCTAGGTATCAGTATAGGAACCACGAAATGACCACAGGGAATGGTCCTCAAGAAATTGCTTGAGGGGAAGTGTCTGGATTTGTTCCTCTCAGTGTTCCCAAGCGTGGGAAGGCGTTGTTTGAAAACAGGACAAAGCAAACACCACCTACTTCCTGGGACTGAAATGCTTTGTATGTGTTGTTATTTGCAGTGCATGCCAAGACATTCATGAGCACCAGAGCCGAGCTGGCGAGCTAATTAAATATATTATGTATGTGTTTAAAACAGCCTAATAAGGAGCATTGGAAATCTTCAAGATGAGCGAATATCTTATAACTTCTTCCGCAGGTGCGAGGATAGCTACAAGCCATGGACTTTCTGTCCTGCTTCTTGTTTGTGGCTTTGTGAAGGGTGCTTTGCTTTAATCTAAAGTGCTGACTTTTTTCCAATATCACTTTCTCTTCTTAAAGCAAAGAGCAAATCGCCTGTAAAATCTACGGAGCGGACAGCAAAGTTGACCCTAAACTCCAAGCACCACTCCGCACCCACTGTACTCTAATTACCTACACAAGGAGCGTCTGCTTCCGGAGGCATAAACGAAGAGGCTATCACACGCTTTGTTGATAACATTTTCTTTGGCAAATCACTGATCTTTTATTTCAAGAGAATTAGTGTGAAGTGATAGAACATTTTCTAATAACAAGATCTATTTTTTTTCCTTTTCTTCCGGCGACTAAAATCATCATCTCACTGACTGCACAGGGGTTGGCCTGAACGTCATCTGTATGGTAATGTCATCCCTAGTGACACCATAGTGGTGTGGATACCACCGCTTTCCTGCTAAAGGACCCACTCCCTGCAAGAAGCAAACAATGGTCCAAAGACTACAGAACACAAACTAGCATCAAACAAAACCCCTTTTTGTGGGCAAGTGCAAAATTATCAACACTGCAAGTCAACAAGGAGAACATTACTTTAAATAAGGAATAAAAAAAGAAAGGCTTTTTTTTTTCTTGGATTTTTTCTTCCTTTTCTTGATTGCAGTTTTCCTGTTCGATGGTGGCAAGCATTTATTCTGGCCAATCCCTGTCAATTCTGGGAGGTTTATATAAATACAGTTTCAATGTTCTCTATTTCAATGTATTTTAATTCATTTCGCGATTCCTGTAAATGCAAACCTGACAAATTCTGTAAATTGCTTATAGTATGTGTGATATAACTTCAATGCAGATATACTATGACCCTCATGCAAGCTGACTTTTATCATTCTCTATATAAATATATACATATGACTCTATGTTGGGCCACCCACCAACCTTTTCTGATAAAGCATCTGTTTTTCATTTAGAATTCATATGCTGTGTCAATTTCATAATGCATTGCTTCATGTCCATAGGTTTGACAGCTGCAGATGGTCTTGGTGGTCTTCTGCTTCCTCCTGGAAAAATCCATATTCAAAATCGTATCAGTTTCTGATAAATGAATTAGTTTTGTTGTGTGTATGCTATGTTGGAATTTGCTCTGTTCCTTTACATATGGTATTTATTGAGGTTGGAGGGTCTCTTGACTCTGAAGAATGTACACACTGGTTTTGACAGCTATCTTTATATTATTATCATTAATCTTGTCCGAAAGGAATGTTGCTTCCAGAACGCTTGTCTTGCAGGTAAATGTGGGGAAGGTAAAGTAGTCACTATGATTCCCTGAGTTTAGGGGAGAACACTTCTTGCTACAGCTAAAATGCTGCTTCCTTTGGCCTTTATAAATCTCCGTTGCTTTGTCATTCTGTTATTTGCTGCTAATTATATCTTCATGTCTCCTAATTAAAAATTAAAATTTGGTTGCTAGCTAAATGCAGTATGCAAAAAAATGACTGCAAAGCCCCCAACTAAAGAAAATAATGTGTATAATTTTCACTAGTTAAGTGGATTATAATTTTAATATTCTATTCTGATCTTTGTCTTTATGATAATTCAGACTATCTTATTTAGAACCTGTTTTCTACTCCGGCAAAGAAAGACAGACAGAGCTATTAACGGGTTCCATATACACCATGGGATAGATATGTCTTGAAAGGAAATGATCTAAGTTTTCTTTCCAGAGAGATTCTTCCATTTTCTTTCATTACCAAACCAGAAGATCATCTATGTGGGGTCATGAGCCCCCAACATAAGGTCCTAACTGAAGCTTGAAGGCAATGAATACCTCTGCTTTTCAAAGGTAAATGCCCTCATTTTCTGCAATTCAATTATAAGCAGTGTGCATAGTCTCCTCCTATTTTTGACATTGTCTTCTGAGAAACAATGTTTCTTCCTAAATCTATTATTGCCATTCTTCTTGTTCATTTGGTTTATTTTAGTCTAATGAGAAAAATAAAGGTTTGATTGCGCTATTTTATTAACCTAGAAATGTATTTTCTTTCTAAGTTTAATACTTAAAACTGAATAAAACAATGGTAAGATAAACTCCATTAATTAAGCCTAGCTGGGCTTTAAAGATTGCATACGTTAAAGCATAAATTAGTAAACAGGTTCAAATTAGTGAAGCCGGGAAAATCCAACATCTTATGTGCTTGTGCCTGAAGTCCAGAAGGTGAGACCAGTCAGTTCTAAAGCAAGGCAGATTTGTACCTGTACTCACCGTGTTTACTGTGCTTATAATAAACGGCATATGCTAGTTTGGGGATAACTCTCCCAAGACTCATTGAGTCAGTGTCCAAAATAATGAAGACCCATTTCTCACTGCACTACCAAGACTCCAACTCTCTGGGCACTTGGAGAAAGAACATGGTACACTATTTGCTCCAAACTCAGAAAGTTAATATGGAACCTTAGTTATTGGAATAGAAACTATAAGAAATCAAAGAGACTTCCTAGTGGTTTTCACCTTCTATTGTATCCCTCTGGGACCATAACTGTGTGTAACCATGGCTACAGAAATGAATAAAGATCGAAAAATAAGTTATTTGATTTGCTCAACCTTGTCTCCAAGGTTATGTAATGTCTGTCTTAAGAGAATGCATTAGGATGCTGAGATCACTTACCCCAATTCAAGGCGAAATACATTTGTTCTTTCTGAAGACTTGCAGATTGCTTCCAAATAAAACAATGCAAATGGATATACTTGAAGATTTCAATAAAATAACAAAAAGTATCTAGAGTAGAAACTCTTAATCTAGGTTAGTAAATAAGCTTGTTGGAGTTCATGAACTCACTAAAATTAAATCTATTTTTTGCATATGTATTTTTTTATGGAACTGGTCCTTCGTATGCATTGATTCTGAACGTGATTTGATTACAGTTTGCTAGCCTAAAAAAGTCCTTAGATGGCTTTGAGCACCTAAGAGGACCTGATTTATTATAATTTTGTACTAGTTTGCCTTAAAGTTTTTGGAAGCAAGACATGTTTAGGAAATATATTAGGACACACACATACTGAGCAAAGAAAACATATTTCTATGTTCACAAAAGTTTCCTTTAATTTGTTATATGTTGCATGGAATACTAGATACAGGATGATATGTGTTGAAAGTTTAGAATGGATGGTAACATCATTTTGCAAAGAATACACAGATATCATTCAAATAAATGATCCTGGTATTGATCTTACATAAAAAGCAAAATATTAACTATAATTTAGTGCTAGTTTCTATAAGAAAAAAAATGTGATCTATCTGAGATAATACATAGACTCAGATGATTGAATCTTGGAATTAAGACTAAGTAGCTACAAAATACATGTGCATATCATTTTAAATATTAATCATAAATAATGTTCTTTTAAAACTGCTTATTAATTATGAGAGCATTCAGTCATTTGGGACAGGTAAAGATCTCAGGGTATTAGAGAGAAAGTAGTGAAAGTCCTTTCCTATATCTGGAGAGACATAAAATAGATAGCCAAAAGCAAGAAAAGATAAGTTACTGATCAAGTCTAAGACAAAATGTCCAACAGTATGATATAGACTACCGCGATGGAGTCAGGGGAGGTTGCTCTGAGGAGGAGACATCCAAGCCAATTTGGAATGAAAAGAAGCCAGTCGAAAGATGATCTGGGCCAAGAGCTTGTACAAAATTCCGGAAGTGAAATCCACCTTGATTTGTTCAGGACAAAAATGGCCAAGAACAGGAAAGTGATGGGGAGAGAAACGTGAGATCAGATCAGGCACAGGAACTTCGGACAAGACGAAGACAAGGAGCGAGAACAGGACAGAGCAAGGGTTTGTGAAAGTCCCAGTGTGAGCCATTATTCTGAAATCAACACGGGCTCTCCCGGGGTCTGGCCTTGTATCTCCCATGCAGCCTGGTCAGCAAATCTCCATTGGGATGGCACCAAATCCTCTCAATACTCTGGTTGCCCTTTTGTATTGATGCTGCAGGGATAGGAAGGCATGAGAGACTAACTCACCACTGGGAGGGTAATTTACAATTGATAATATTGAGGAGCAGAGGAGAGATGGAAAGACAGATGAAGCCACTTTGAGTATGGCACCGAGCTAGTTACGCCACTTATGAGCATAATCCGAAATAAAAGCACGAACGTATAAATGGAAAGGGTAGACAAGGTGAAAGAGATAAGTCTCACTCCTAGATACTCATAAGTAAAAAAAGTAATTAAGAATGTAAAGAAAGAGTAAAAGAGAAAAAGAAAAAATCTATGGTATGGACACACACATATACGTACACACACAGTTATCCAAACATCAGAAAATAAGAGCTGAGGGTGCTTCTGCATGATAAAAATCTCAAAAGACAATGGATTGAAGAGTACACTGTTGGCAAAGGAAAAGACTGAGATAAAATCATTTCCATTTCAGTAAGTTATATTTTCATGGTTAAAGAAGGAAATAAAACTATTCTAGGAGAGGCAAGGTGTGTGCTCCAAACTCTGACAGAATGGAGAATGGAGTAGGGCTTGGGATGTAACCACTCCCCATGAAGGGGTGCTTTCTCCCTGTCTCTCTGTCTCTCTGTCTCTTCCTATCAAGTGCATACGCTCTCTGGCAATTAAAAAAAAAAAAGGAAAAGAGGAAGAAAAAGAAAGTTACACTTGCCTTTATGTCACAACTGAGATAGAAACCAAATATGAAGTTAAAAAGAAATACACATAAGGTCCCAGCTAGGGTAGCGTGTGCTGGACACGGTTGCTTGTCAGGCTGGGATCACATGGGAGGCTAGTCTGATACCCAGTCCCGCCTAAAAGCCTGTGTGGTTGCATATACCTGTGTTCCCAGTTACTCAGGAAATTGAGGCATGAAGATCACAACATGGCAAGTGTCTGTCTAAAAACAAAAGAAAGAAAAAAATGCTACACGAACACACACACACTCCACAAATAATAAATAGGCATAATATAAATCGTTCACCATATGAGCTTTGAAATTGTGTTATATCTAAAGAATGCTTAAGTATTTTATTGTATTTTACTGTATATGAAAAGAAACAAAGTTTTACAAAATAATGCTTATCTTATTTTGTGCATGCAATGCATTCTATTTTCTATTTTGCTGTGTTTCTTTTTTGTTCAAGCTTGTCACAAAATATTAAATTGATTTTAAATCCATGATTTGAAAATAATCACAGGTGTATTTTATTACAAAATATAATACAAATGGAAAACATAATTAAATGAAAATATATAATATAAATCAATCATTTTATTTAGTTCCAAACTTTTACATTAAAAAAAGAAAACAGAGAGGATCCAAAGAAGAAAGAAATGTATTGTTTGTCCTCTATAAAGTGACCACAACTCAGGTTGGGGTTGGAGAAGCAGCAGGTTTGTTTTTTGTGTCTGTGGTCTTCGTGTTCTGTTAGGTTCGTGTCTTTTGTTTCTGACATCATCATCATCCGAACCTGCTTCCTATTTTTCAATAACCCCAGCCTCTAGTTACAAATGTCCCCCAGACAGTTTTTTCTTCAAAACTTTGTGAAATCTGCTGGAGAATAGTATGCCAGTATTTCATTCAGGCCACTCCAGAGCTGACCCCAGGTACACAGAGAAGCCGTGAAGACAGTGAAACAATGAGACTTACTACCATTGGGCTGTTTGATCATGGCTTCTGTAGGATGGAAATAGAATGGCAACTTCTTGAAGTAAGCCTTGATGTGCATAAGAAAAAGACTTCATTCCTGAAATTCAAGTCCTATGCTACCACAATAAAGTCATATCCCTCAGTCAAACCTACCACCAGAGTGAGTTAATGAATCTAGAACACCACAGAAGCGATCACTGGTCCCAAGAATGATATTTATTTTTTTTTTAAAAAAAGGTTTTTGATTTCTCTCATGAGCATGAGAAACAGAGAGAGATAGAAGAAAAAGACGATGATCCCCAATAGTGCTTCATGCCATGACAGTGCCTCCCAGTCCTGCACCAGCCTTCTCAGCCAACCAGGATCACAGGGGAGCACTGAGCTCATACAGGTCAACTGAGGGACCAACTCTGTTCTTCCATACATATCAAGCTCTAAGCAGTGGGTTCTCACTGCACCATCTGGCCTACCCCCCACAAAATACATTATGTGTGTAGTAGGACTATCACTCCCAGTCTCTCAGAAGTGAGGCCATTTGGAGAGTATCACAGAAATTAAAAGTACCTCCACCTTCCTGTGTTCTCAGACAATGGCTCCACAGTAATGCTATATCCAAGTGTCTCTAGGTGCTGTAGTCAGAGACGTAGGGGATAAATGATTAAGAGAATATTTATCAGCGTCCATTTTTTGGCCCATTGAGATAGCTATACCCATGTGTAATTACTTCCCCAGCTCCTAACAACAGTTGAAATATATACTCTTCACGATGTAAGGAATTCTACATTGCTTCTCTTCCCTAAAAGGTAGTGGCTAATAGTGTATGAGGGTCCCTAGAATTTCTCCCTATATAAAATAGTCAATAAAAAAAAAAAAAAACACCATGTCTTGGTACTAGCAGATGACACAATGGTTGTAACACTGGACTCCCACACGGCCAGCCAGTACAAGTCCCAGACACTGTGGCTTGAAACTCATAGCAAGCATGTGTGCGCACATGCCCAAGGTCCCAGGAGAAGAATGGAGGAGAAGTGATTGTGGCATGGCCATCCCTCTGAGGGGTGATTTCTCATTTTCCCTCTTACTGTGTTTCTCCCTCTCCAGCAAGCACATGCACTCTAAGGCAAAAAACCTCTAAAACAAAAACAGAACAACGTCTTGTCCCTGGAGGAAAGACAGTAATAGTGATCCTGTGAGAGACATGGAGAGGGGGCAATCATGTCTCCCTGTGCATGGTAGTAAGTCAGGTGGCTGAGTCTGGAGTCAGAATAACCATAAGCATAATTAGGCGCTCAGTGCACCTGTGGCTGCTGGGTCAGACGAGGTTACTCACTGGAACTAATTAGCAAAAGCCCCTGGTACCTGTCATGCAGTTAATAATTTGCTTATTTTCTGCTTTGTTACAATTAGAATGAGAAGAGAATGTTTTCTTTACCTGACTAGGATGAAGCTGCCCCTTTGTCATCTGGCCTCAAAGGTTCCTTGAGTCTTCAGGTCTGAGGTACAGTGTCATTAGCCCCACTAACAATAATACATCAATGAGCACCTTAGGGGCCTTAAAACATAGACACATGTACACATATACACTACAGAATGGAAGATAAACTCTGTAAAAAGTATAGGGCTATGGATAACTTCAAACATATCTTTAAACATTCGAGAAAGTATTAATTTCAGTCTTTCACAAACTACTGTAGAGAATAGAAAATACACTTTATTGATTCAATCAGTGTAGCTATGCTGGGAAGATTTCATTTTCTGTGCTGTGGAGATATACAGTGATTAAATGCAAAAAATAAAATGGTATTAAAAATCAAAATATATATATACATGGTATACTCTCCAACTTGTGAGGCTACTAGTACCTTGCTAAAAAACATGACAATGGTGAAATCAGCAGTTAGTGTAATAGCTATGTCGCTGAACTACCACGTAGTCGACCATGGTTAAAGTCGCGGACCCGGTGGCTTAAACTCACACTGGGCGCGTGTGCGCGCTTCCGCAAAATCCCAAGAGGAGAATGGAGGAAAAGGGACTGCAGCATGGCCATCCCCCCTGGGGGCGGTGATTTCTCGCTTTCTATCTCTCTGTCTTTCTCTGTCTTTCTGGCAAACGCACGCACCCTATAGCAAAAACCTCTCAAAAAAAAAAAAAAATGACAATGTTAGTATAAGAGAAAGGGCTATTAATGGCTAATCTAATCATGAGTATGGGCGCAAAATTATCTACAGATTAATGTAAAATAAATCTAGCAATATATAATATATCATATGAAATAAACCAGGTTTATTCCCCAAGAAGTAGACACACAAGATAAGAATGTGAGTCTAATTTATTTGAGAGGTTCAAGAACACCAATAGACAAAATGAAAAGAAGACAAAGAAGGAAGAATATGTTATCAAACTATAAGGTCTTCTGAAAAGTCATGACTCATTTTTGCATAGAAAAATGCATCATTACTTTTCCAATAACCCAACAGCTACCACTGCAAGCCATCAGAGTCTAAACCCATGGGGAAACTGACAACTCAAGTCAGCAAGCACATATCCTAGTTGTTAAGGGAGTTGAATCCTACTTCATTGACCACAGCTCAAATCCTAGTCCTGGCAGTTTGAAAAACACACTGGGCAAGCATGTGTGTATGCCCCAAATTCTAAAGAAAAGGAGAAATGGAGAAGAAATTGTGGCATGACCATACCTCATAGGAGGGTGCTTTCTCCTACTTCTGTCTCTGTCACTCTCCGACCAATTCACACATATTCTCACAATTTAAAAACATAAATCACATACCTCAGAGTTATCCCCAGTGAAAGGAGACTGGCATACATAAATAGCAACTCTTGTCGGTCATGGTTTGCAGGTTACTGGCCCTTCCGAAAGAGTTAGGGGTTAGTTCTTTGGCTCATCACCCTGCCTTGTGCAAAGGCAGAACAACTCTCTGTGGTTACCAAGATAATCCTCAGGAAAAGAACTGCAGCTGTTGGCAACTGGAAATTTGCTTGAACAAATTGAAGTACTGAGACAGATATGGGTTATAGCCATTCCTGC
>NW_006159728.1:1889942-1901445 GCF_000334495.1 Tupaia belangeri chinensis | reverse complement strand
ACCATTCACAGACTAAAAGAGAAAAGCATGCAGTTTATCTCCTTAGATGAAAGAAAGGCATTTGATGAAATTCAATATCCATTCATGATTAGAAAGCTAGGAAAAGTCCTCTTGGAACGTTAAAAATAGAGCCCCTACTCAATTTGTACTGACTGCTATGGCAGAGTGTGAGAGACTTGAAAATGTGATGGTGGAGATGTTGAGTGGAAATGCCATCAGGGAGAGCGGAAGGTAAAGGGCGGATTGTGGAGGATGGGTGTCAGGTACTAGGGGAGGAAATATTTGACAGATGGAAAAATTCAAAAGTAAAGGAGAGAAAAAGAGAGAGAAAGCCAAGACTAGAAAGATTATTTGTTACCCTAGTATAGGTATTTTAAAGAAATTTGTAGCAAACATTATATTTTATTTTAACACATTGAATATTTTTTCTTTAAAATTATAAACGAGGAACAAGGCCATGATGCTCATTGCTCTATATCTACCATACAAAAGTGTTCTAAGAACATTTTAATAATCCATAATTGTAAAGAACACAGGTGATCATTAGTAGTAGAATATATAAATAAATGATATATTTACAAAAGGGGAGACAAAACAGCAAAGAAAATAAACTAGGGCTATTTAAACACTATGACTGAGTCTTAAAGTCATAATGATTGATTAAATGCATAAGGGAATGTGAACAGCAGGATTCAGGATTCCTTTTTTTTTTTTTTTTTGCAAGAGAGATTTTTACTATAAGGTGCACGTGCTCACCGGAGAGGTGGAGAGAGACAGAGAGACATTTCAGCATAGCAAGAAATCACTCCCCAGGGGGGATGACCACACCACAATCCCTTCTACTCCATTCTCCTCTTGGGATCTTGAGCATGCACACACACATGCCCAGCATCAGGTTTTAAGCCACTAAGCCCAGGACTTGAACCGCACTTGACTACGTGGGAGACTAGCAACATAACTATTATGCCGTTTGCTGGTTCCAGAATTCTGTTTATTAAAAAGAAAAAAAAAAGTTAAGAGTGACCAAAATTGAATAAGTGTCCGAAGCATGCTAGAAAATTTTTTTCAAATGGGAGAAATATCTGACAAGTATCCTTTCTACTGGTAAGAAAGAGACATATGTGTCATAAATCTGTTTGGATTCTGGGGAGGAGGGAGAGGGGAAGCACAGTTAGGTGCTACTCTAATTCATTTATTAAGATCTTTCATGTACCTCATAGGAGGGTGCTTTCTCCTACTTCTGTCTCTGTCACTCTCCGACCAATTCACACATATTCTCACAATTTAAAAACATAAATCACATACCTCAGAGTTATCCCCAGTGAAAGGAGACTGGCATACATAAATAGCAACTCTTGTCGGTCATGGTTTGCAGGTTACTGGCCCTTCCGAAAGAGTTAGGGGTTAGTTCTTTGGCTCATCACCCTGCCTTGTGCAAAGGCAGAACAACTCTCTGTGGTTACCAAGATAATCCTCAGGAAAAGAACTGCAGCTGTTGGCAACTGGAAATTTGCTTGAACAAATTGAAGTACTGAGACAGATATGGGTTATAGCCATTCCTGCTGCTACAAAAACCATTCACAGACTAAAAGAGAAAAGCATGCAGTTTATCTCCTTAGATGAAAGAAAGGCATTTGATGAAATTCAATATCCATTCATGATTAGAAAGCTAGGAAAAGTCCTCTTGGAACGTTAAAAATAGAGCCCCTACTCAATTTGTACTGACTGCTATGGCAGAGTGTGAGAGACTTGAAAATGTGATGGTGGAGATGTTGAGTGGAAATGCCATCAGGGAGAGCGGAAGGTAAAGGGCGGATTGTGGAGGATGGGTGTCAGGTACTAGGGGAGGAAATATTTGACAGATGGAAAAATTCAAAAGTAAAGGAGAGAAAAAGAGAGAGAAAGCCAAGACTAGAAAGATTATTTGTTACCCTAGTATAGGTATTTTAAAGAAATTTGTAGCAAACATTATATTTTATTTTAACACATTGAATATTTTTTCTTTAAAATTATAAACGAGGAACAAGGCCATGATGCTCATTGCTCTATATCTACCATACAAAAGTGTTCTAAGAACATTTTAATAATCCATAATTGTAAAGAACACAGGTGATCATTAGTAGTAGAATATATAAATAAATGATATATTTACAAAAGGGGAGACAAAACAGCAAAGAAAATAAACTAGGGCTATTTAAACACTATGACTGAGTCTTAAAGTCATAATGATTGATTAAATGCATAAGGGAATGTGAACAGCAGGATTCCTTTTTTTTTTTTTTTTTTGCAAGAGAGATTTTTACTATAAGGTGCACGTGCTCACCGGAGAGGTGGAGAGAGACAGAGAGACATTTCAGCATAGCAAGAAATCACTCCCCAGGGGGGATGACCACACCACAATCCCTTCTACTCCATTCTCCTCTTGGGATCTTGAGCATGCACACACACATGCCCAGCATCAGGTTTTAAGCCACTAAGCCCAGGACTTGAACCGCACTTGACTACGTGGGAGACTAGCAACATAACTATTATGCCGTTTGCTGGTTCCAGAATTCTGTTTATTAAAAAGAAAAAAAAAAGTTAAGAGTGACCAAAATTGAATAAGTGTCCGAAGCATGCTAGAAAATTTTTTTCAAATGGGAGAAATATCTGACAAGTATCCTTTCTACTGGTAAGAAAGAGACATATGTGTCATAAATCTGTTTGGATTCTGGGGAGGAGGGAGAGGGGAAGCACAGTTAGGTGCTACTCTAATTCATTTATTAAGATCTTTCATGTGGTCTAGGCCTTGGTAGAATTAACTTTGCCTGTTCACCTGTACATTTAATGGAGTTTCCAGTATCTCGTTAATTTCAGTATTGTCTATAGGGCTCACTGAAAATCTTCATAGAAAAATCACCAAGAAGGTAGCTAGACTTTGTAGGAAAGCCATGACTTCTGTGGCAAGTAATTCATCTACTTTTTTTTTGGAGAGGTTTTTGCTATAGGGTGGGTGGGCTCACCAGAAAGACAGAGAGACAGAAAGCGAGAAATCTCCCCCCCCACCCCCCAGGGGGGATGGCCACACTACAATCCCTTCTCCTCCATTCTCCTCTCGGGATCTTGGGCACGCACGCACACACGCCCAGCTTGAGCTTAAGCCACCGGGTCTGGGACTCGAACCGTGGTCAACTACATGGGAGTCCAGTGACATAGCCATTGCACCAACTGCTGGTCCCAGTAATTCATCTACTTTTAAGAAATAGTTTTCCACTGTCACTTGGTAGAGACTAGATAAGACAGAATACCAATCATACAACCTATGGGAGCTTACTGTTACCTTCAAACTCAGGTGTACTGCAACAGCCCTCCAACACAGAAATAAGAAATTATCTAAGACAATTCTGAAGATACGAATGATTTGCACAAAATACCCACAATTCTCAATTTCCCTAGTTATGTCATACTGTCAACAGTCAATCCACATTATACTGTCATAGGAAATTGGTTCTCTATGAAGGAAGAAGTTTAAATCTGACTTACAGATGACTTTTCAAACAGAAAATTCCCTTCTAAGATATCTAGAAGATGTATAAAATACAACTTGAGAGTCAGCTGGTAATATGGTGGTTGGGGAGGCTGAATCTTACTTGACTGACTATACTGCTCTAGCACCTGACTCAGCAGCTTAAGAAACATGCTGGACATGTGTGTGTACCGCAAATCCTGAGAAGAGAATGGAGGAGAAGTGACTGAAGTACGGCTACCCCTCCTCCTCAGCAGGTGTGTTCCTGCCCTGCTGCCCCGACCAATGCTGTCTCTCTCCAGCAAGTGCGTAGGTCCTATGGGGGGGGGGAACACTTAAAATATTTCAAAGCAGATCTTCAACAATCATAAATATATATGTACACATTTATACACATATCACATGATCATATGTATATCAGAAAGCATGTGATAATGACAACAATCCAAATCACTGAGGAAAGAGTTGTTCTATAAACAATCTTGGTCCAAGAAAGAGTTGTTCTGTAAACAATCTTGGTCCAAGAACAGATGAGTGGTTGAAAACTGTGACACATATACTCTATGAAATACTACTCAGCCATAAAACAATGGGACCCTGGCATTTAAAAGAAAGTGTATGAATATGGAAGATTTAATGCTAAGCAAAGCAAGCCAGACCATAAAAAACAGGCATTGTATGTCCCCACTTAATATATACCAAAGATCTGTCTGTGCTCTACAGCAGAAGCAGAAAGAACAGAAGGAATAATAGCAAGGAGGCCAACTGTAGATACTAAGGTCAGTATAGAAGGGGATAGGTAATAGAGTGTTGGAAGAAAGGGATCAGGGGAAGAAAAAAAGACACTTAATAGGCACAAAATGAAACATTTTCTGTTGATGATAATGTATATGGTAATGTCTTTGACCTGACCAGTACGCACCATATTCATGCTGGCAAAAAGCACGCTATACACTGTAAAGATGTGCAGTGATTAAATGTAATTTATTTTTTTTTTACTTTTAAAAAGAGTAAAGAAAAAAGGAACCATAAAAACATATTTTCTTTTTTGTTTTTTAGAGATTATTTTGGTATGGGGAACCTATGCTCACCCGAGAGACAGAGAGAGAGACAGAAAACAAGAAATCAGCCCCCTCCCCCCGGGGGGATAGCCACAACGCAATCCCTTCTCCTCCATTCTTCTCTTGGGATTTTGGATATATGTGTTCACACACCTGGTGTTAGTTTCAAGCCAGATCCAGGACTCAAACCACAGTCAACTACGTGGGAGTCCAGTGACATAACCATTATGCCATCTGCTAGTCCTGGACCTATTTAGTTTTTATTAACTATCCTAGGACTGAAAAATAAAAAAACTTGGAATAATTGCTTTGGAAGAAAAATTAAGCAATACATGATAGCCCAAAATCAATATCTTCATATTTTAAAAATGTAATTATATAAGCAAAGAAAACCATCTGTTATTTTTAAATTGGCAAATAATCATAATTTTCCAAGGGAAGAAATAAAAATATTGAGCTGAAAGGGAAATATTCAATCTCACTAAAAATAGAAGAAAGCAATTAGAATGATTGTGTCCCTCCAAAATTCATCTGTTGAAATCCTGACTCTTGTGTTATGGAATTTGGAAGTGGGGCCTTTAGGAGGTGATTAGCAAAGAAGGTGGAGCTCCCATGGGTAAGTACCTTAATAAAAAGAAATCCCAGAAGCTCCTTCTCTCCGTCTGCCATATGAGGACACAGCAAGAAGACAGCCAGCCCTGAACCAAGAAGTAGGCTCTCACTACTACTGGTGCCTTGAATTTGGATTTCCTAGTCTCCAGAACTGTAAGTCACCCAGTCTATGGTATTCTTGTTACAGCAGCTTTAATTAACTAGGATAAGGACAAATGCTTTGTATGTATAAATCTAAATTTAAGAAAAATGGATGTTCTTAAAGGTTAATTATCAAACAAGAAAGAAATTGGGTAAAATTGTATCTTCAGCCTTAGAACGTAAAAATGACCATTTAAATAAACCTGAGAACAAGAATATTAAAGACAACGACAAAAACAATGAACTATATAATAAAGAAAATGTAAAGAACAGATACAAGAGAAAGTTGTTTAAACATGTATTAACAAAATACGCAAAACTGGATGGTATAGCCAGGATAAAATTGGAAGAAAACAAAGAAGCTTTTAAAACTTATAACAAGAGATGAGACACTACAGGTTATACAAGAATGTAATGGGCATATCGTGATAATCTAAACTAGATTCAGTAGCACAAAAAGCTCTAAATTGCAGGTAGTAATCTCAATATCAAGCTCAGTAAAACCATTTTTTTTTTCAGCTGGTAGAGACATATTTCCCTTAAGAACCAAGGTGAACAGAGCTTGAAAGGGACAGAAAGTGAAACTTCTGTTAGTAACCATGTGTAACAGTGTGAGGAGTCACTCCCACTTCTCTTCTTGATTCCTGGGTCCATGTAGTTAAGGTTTAGAAAAATCAGAACCATAATTGAAATCATACTATCTCAGGGCACAGCTGAGTTCTCACCAGACCATGTCCACTGTTTTCTCAGACCAGCTACTATTGGCCAGTGGTGATACAATGGATTTTGTAGGCCTGAGTCCTTTGGCCCATGTCTGTTATACAATGAGTAAATTGGCCCAAGACAGAAAGATAGTACCAACAAAAGTCTTACTAGAGGGAAGGAAATCCACATACAGAATGCCTTTGTGTTCCAGACAGAACAAATGACCACCACCTTATCCCCTCGTGATGGAAAGAATCCAATGTAATCAACTTACTACCAGAGCTTCTTGGGATTGGTGCCAGGTCAGGCCCCAGTGCCAGTTTCTTCTATCAACAAGTTGGTCACATGGTGGTTCTGCAAACCAGAATAGTCTTTGTGTGGTGAAGACTCAGTTATTAAGCCCAAGCATATGTATTAAGTTAAAATGAAGGGGGATCAGCAGATGGTGTAATGGTTACATTGCTGGACTCCCATGCAGTCAACTGCAGCTCGAGTCCTGGACCCAGTGACTTAAAACTCACATCAGGCACATGCAAACCCAAAATCCTGAGAGGAGTGTGGAGGAGCAGGGATTGCAGTGTGGTCATCCCCTCTAGGGAGTGATTTCTTACTTTCTGTCTATCTCTCTGTCTCTCCAGCAAGTGCACATGCCTTATAACAAAAATCTCTCAAAAATACATAAAATGAGGTAATGCAAGACTGCAATATGGCTAAAAAAAAATAAGGGTTTCCTTGATGCTGATAGGTGGTGTGGTGGTTAAGGTACTGGAATCCCACATGGCGGGCAGCAGTTTGAGTCCTGGACTCCATGGCTTGAAACTCACTCCAGACACATGTGGATGCATGCCCAAAATTCTGAAAGGAGATTGGAGAAGAAGGGATTGCAGCATGGCCATTCCCCCTTGGGGGTGGGGGAGATATTTTTCACTTTCCACCCTCTGTCTTTCTCCAGCTAGCACACTTGCCTTATGGCAAAAACCTAAAAATATATATATAGAGGGAGAGAGTTCTCTTTAGACTACAAATGGTACTTGATAAAAATTTAAATTTTTTTTAAAAACAACAGAAAACCTCTTTGTAAACATAAATTTTTTAAAGAAGTCTCCATTAGATAAGCGATATCTATCTTAAACTAGCACCAAACTACATTATGAACATTTCACACTATGAACACTTTAATTAAGATTAGAAATATAATTGGGATCCCTGTTATTGTTGCTTAATATTTAATATTGATCTGATCATCTAACCAGTGCAAAAGAGAGAAATAAGAAAAAATCTTGGAAGGAGAATATAATTACCACAATTTAAAAGCAGTATAATTATCTGCTCAAAAACAGAACAAGATAAACAGATAAATTTTATTGCTGATAATTGACTCTGATATAAGGTAAAATATTAACATACAAAAACAACTTTTCTCTATGTTAGTCAGAAAAGCATAAGTGGAAATAGAAATGTAGAAATACTGGGAACACACACACAAATTAAACAACAATAACAATATTGGGAAATATGCCAGACCTAAATGAAGAAAACCAAAAAATACATAAATAAAACATACTGAGAAGACAGAAGATTAGTTACTGGAAAACCATACCATATTCCAAAATACGATTTTGTAAAGTTAATCCTTCCAAACATATCTTAGAGAGTCCTAGACTTTTTTGATTTTTGGAATTTTGCCAAATAAGCTTAAATGTGATCTTAGAGAAGGAACTAAAGTAACTAGCCAAAGGAAGAATTTAAAGATAAATGAATGGAGAGTTAATCTCCCAGACAATAAAAGTACAATAATTAAAATAATGTTGCACTGGTCTAAAAAGGGACAAATATAAATGAGACAGTGAATGGCCCAATACTTGAGTATATGTAAATAATAACACATGAACATGTAAATGAGCCTTGGAAAATTGGGATTATCCTATCAATAATTATTATTAGAGAAGTCAGCAGGTGACAGGGTGGTTAAAGTCACTGGACTCCCACATAGCTGATGACAGTTTGAGTATCAGACCTGCAGGCTTGCTTTCTCACTTTTCCCTCCTCTCTCTGTCTCTCTCTAGTGAGCACATGTGCCCTACAAAAAATTAAATAATAGTAATAAATTAAATTAAATAAGTAATTATTTTAAAAACTAATGTAACTTGATTAAAAAGATACAGAGTCATCACCATGGACTCATGAACAGATAGATAAGTGCATTATATAAATTTAAGATGACCATAAATATGAAAAGACACTAGAACCCTAGTTGAAAATTGGTAAAGATATAGATATTAAATAAAAGAAAAATAATAACCAAATAAGAAAAAGGGATAAAACAAGTGAGAGAGAAAAAATTGAAATTTTAAGAAGATGCTTTTTCTGTATCTATACAAGTACAATTAGAGTCAACTGATCTTTAACAAAAGAGCAAAGACAATCAAAAGCAGAAAAAGTAGCCTTTTCTTTTTTCTCTTCTTTCTTTCTTTTTTTCTTTTCTTTTCTTTTTTCTTTCTTTTGAGAGATTTTTGCTATAGGGTGTGTGTGCTTGACAGAGAGACAGAGAGAGACAGAAAGCAACAAATCATTCCCCAGGAAAGATGGTCATAAGATGGCCATGGTGCAATCCCTTCTCCTCCATTTCATTCTCTTCTTGGGATTTTGGGCACATACCTGGTGTGAGTTTCAGGCCACTGGGTCCTGGATTTGAACAGTAAACCATGTGGGAGTCCAACATCTTAACCACTATGCTACCTGCTGGCCCAAGAAAGTTCTTTTCTACAAATGGTGCTAGAATAATTAGACATTCACCTGCAATCAATCAGTCTAGACAGTGACCTTAAACTTTTCACAAAACTCAACTCAGAAAAGATCTCAATGCACAAATCTCAATATAACACACAAAATTTCATAGCTCCTACAAGAAAACATGGGGGAAATCTAGGTGAACTTGGATCTGGCAATGGATTTTAGATAAAAATGGTATCTCAAAAGTTTATGCAAAAGGTGTAGTATAAAACACTGTGTGGACTTCGAAATGGATAAACAGATAATGAATAGTCTTTTCTTTTCTTTCAGGTTTTTGCTATAGGGCACATGTACTCACTGGAGAGAGACTGAGAAAGACATTGAGAAGAAAAGTGAGAAATCACTCCCCAGTGGGGATGTCCATGCAGAAATCACCTCTCTTCCAATCTCCTCCTGGAATTTGGGGTATGCTCACACACATGCCCTGCATGGTTTTCAAGCCACCGAGTCTAGGACTCAAAATAATGGCCTATTAAGCCATTAAAAGACATGGAGAAAACAAAAATATGTAATACTAAGTGAACAAAGCCAATCAGGAAAGGCCACCGCCTGTATTGGTGGACACTGGAGACACTGAAAAGAGCATTGATTGCTGACAGTTGGGGGGAGAGAGGGATGAGTAAGGAGAGTACAGGGGAGTTCAGAACAGTGAGGCTGCTCTTTGTGATACTCTAATGCTGGATACATGTCATTGAACATTTGTCAAAACTCAAGGAATGTACACCCCCATGAGAAAACTCTAACCGAAGGGTGGACTTTGGGTAATAGTGACATGCCAGTATAGGTTTATTTCTGTTTTAACTCATGTATCACTTTGGTAGGAGGTGTTGGTAGTGAGGATGGGGGGGCACATGCGAACTCTGGACTTTCTATTCAATTTTGCTTAGAACCTAAAACTGCTCTATAAAAAGAAAGCTTATTTATAAAAATAGAAATGAGCTATCAAGTCACAGAAAGACACAAATGAATCTTTACTGCATTTTTGCCAAGAGAAAGAAGTCAATCTGAAAAAGCTATATAGTGTACGAATCTTACTCTATGACATTCCAGAGGACCCAAACTCGAGGGTCAGTGAAAGGATTTGTGCTTTTTGTTTGTGTGTTTTTGGTTTTTTTTGAGAGGTTTTTGCTATAGGGCGTGTGTGCTTTCCAGAAAGACAGAGAGAGACAGAGAGACAGAAAGCGAGAAGTCACCACCCCAGGGGGGATGACCACACCACAATCCCTTCTCCTCCATTCTCCTCTCCGGATCTTGGGCATGCATGCACACGCGCCCAGCGTGAGTTTAACCCACCGGGTACGGGACTTGAACCTCAGTCAACAACATGTGAGTCCAGTGACACAGCCATTACGCCAACTGCTGGTCTCAGAATTTGTGGTTTTCACGGGAAGAGAAAGAGATGAAGAGATGAAGCACAGGAAAAGTCAGTGCAGCGACAGCATGCTATGATACTGTAATGGTGGGTACAGGACACTGTGCATTTGTCAAAACCCATAGAACTGGCCTCCAGACCGAGGCTAGTGTAAACTACAGACTTTAGTTAATAGTAACATATCAATATTAGTTCACCATTATTATAAATGTACAATAGTGCAGGATAAAAATCATAATAGGAAAAAATAAGCAGTGAAAAGAGAAAGTAAATCAGACCTATTTGTACTGTCTGCTCAATTTTCTGTAAACTAAAACTGCTCTAAAAATAAAGTCTATTAGTTTTTTTAAAAGATGATTTAGATGCTTTAAAACATATCAGCATATTTCACTGTGTTTCAAAAAAAATTTAAGACACTCTAACCACTCAGCTTGATTGAGGTCAAAGATTTTGATAGGGTTGTAACAATCACTTTGCTATTATTTGTAGGTCTTTAGTGTTGAATGCCAGTGTTACTAAGTAGTCACAAGGTCAGTGTCTTCAAACAAAAATCAAGCCAAACAATAATTAAACGTTCACATGCCAAGATGCAAAATATACATTAAACTTTATGCAACCAAAAATGTTATGATTATGATTATGCAAAAATACTATCATAGAAGCAATGCGCTCTTAAAGCAAAACATCACACAATTTTCTAAATTATGCATAGTAAGAATTCATTTGCTCCAGGATTCCATGCTGTTTGCATCTCAAATTCAAAGATTTAAAATGATGAATCATAAATCTATGGGCAGAGGTATATTTCATTAACCTTTATCAGGTATATCTCTGTATCTCTGGTAGCAGTGTAGCCTTTGGCCAAGAATACAAAGGAAATGTCTAGGAATTGCACTGTGTTGCTTTAAAATGCCTAGGAATGCAATGCAATAGAAACGAAGGGAAAGAAGAGGGAAATAAAAGAAGGGAAAGGAAAGAATAAAAGTCATTGATTAAGTTGTGCATGAAAATACCTAAATCTATGGTCTAAGCTTGAGGGAGCTCCGAGTATTCTAATGCTGCATACATCCTCGGTCTTTTGACACCCCACAGACTTTGAGAAATCACAAAAATAATCGAGCTCTTCTGCATCTGACTTATATTTCAAATCTCTGAGAATAACAGGAAGTGCTAGCTAAACCACTGGTTGCCTTGAAACTAAACTCATTCCTCTCCCCCTACACCTCATGCAGATTTTTGTTTTTGTTTTTGTTTTTGTTTTTCCTTTTTTTTTTTCTTTTTGCTATAGGTTGCATGGGCTTGCTGGAGGGAAAG
>NW_006159728.1:1861994-1889869 GCF_000334495.1 Tupaia belangeri chinensis | reverse complement strand
GAGAAAGTGAGAAAGTAAAACTCCCCAGGGGGTGACTAAGCTGTGGTCCTTTCTCTTTCATTCTCCTCTGGAGATTTGGGGTATGCACTCACATGTTGTGGCATGTTTTTCAAGCTGCCTGGTCCAAGACCCAACTGTGGAGTCAGCTGTGTGAGAGCCAGCTGCCTAACGACCATACTGATGGTGCACCCATGCAGGTCTTTCTTTTAAAAAATCTATTTTATGCATATATGTGCATCTATGATGATTATGGATAAGGCTGACATACCTTAGATATTTTCATGCTCCAAGACAGGAGTGCCTAAAATTTCTCATAAGAGCCTCAACTTACTTTCAAATTGGCAGACACGGTACATAGTCTCCTGTTCCTCAGCACTCACACATGCCTGCTCCCTTTGTTATAACAATAGCGAGATCGGAATGGACAGCAGTACACATCATTTTGGATGTCTATTGTGATGCATACTTGCATTTTATTATCTATGGCTTGCGATAGTGAATGAAAATGATTCATACAAGCTTCTAAAATTAGCCCCAACTGAACAGGCATTAACTGTGCTTTGAAAGATGACAGTGATGCATCTTTTTGTTACATATTAATTTGATCATCTCTCTTCCTATTTCACCCTTCTTTCATCCTCTTTCAGGGAGTGGGAGGATGGGGGGGAACAAACTCTCATAAATCTAAGGAGAGTATGTATATGGCATTAAGAGAGAAGAAATTAAATTGCGAAGACAAGGGTGTGTTCTTAGTGTTGGTCAATGATGAAGATAGCCCTGAGAGATCCATCTGAAAGCATTATAGGAAAGAGTTCAATGGAAAAGTCACTGGATATATATTGAGAAGGAGAGAACTAGAAGAGATACCATTACCGAAGCTAGCACTCGACTCTCAGCAGAATTAGAACCTACAGTGAAGACCAAGGCACTCCTGTTTATTGCAGGTGCACTGCAGGTCTTCCCACAATACACAGTGGAGGTGGTAAACGTTGAATAGCTTCAAGAACTATTACCACAAGGCGAGCCTACATATTTTATAATATCTGTCTATTTATCATAACTTCCAATACATTGAGGAATATGCACACAAATTATATCCTATAAACCATACAAGGTAAATAGCTTTGAATTTTTTAAAAGTCCTTTGGCTTGTTTAATCGTTTTGGAAACGAGTGAATTCCACCATTTAATTCACAGTATGACTCTCCGACACATCTGTCTCCCGTTTGTCCATAGAGTATAAACAACGTAAACCAGCAGGAGAGTCTTCGAGCCCTGGACTGGCCCTATCATCTCATCTCTATCCACACTGATTCTTCCCCAATCCCCTCCAGTCTAACCAAAGCCCTGTTAATCACACAAGTTGTCATTAGTGATACAATCCAGAAACTCATCACTCAAGACGTGGGGCTCCATGCCTCTGGCTCTTTTTAAAGTGTTCCTGCATTTACCCGTTCACTCAATTATTTTCAAGAAGTGACAGATACTATGGGAAAAGGTTGGAATGTTCAAGGCAATAAGGTCTACTTGTTCTTCACAACTAAAACTGTCTTAGATAAGTGAGTCAACAGAGAACGTAAGTACAAAAAACAATAATGACAATTGTTTTTCCATTTCATTTTCAGCATTTTTATCCCATCTTGCCCAACCTTGCCTGACTCACCCACTCTCTGCTTTTCATATGTGTTATTATTATTATTTTATTATGTTTAGAATTTTTACTTACGTGTATTTTACATAACATAAAATTAACCATCGTAAAGTGTATGACCCAACAGCACTTACTGCATTCACGTCATGCAACACCACTGTCAGTTTGCAAAGTATTGCCTTAAATTTCCTCCTTTTCTTTCTGCTATAGGGTGATGTGCTCACCAGAGACAGCTGGAGACAGAGAGGAGCAGGGAAAGTCTGAAAGCACTCAGGGAAGATAGTCACACAGCAAACCCCTCTCCTCCATTTTCCTCTTGGGATTTTGGGCATGTACACACACATACCAGCGTGTTTTTCAAGTCTCAGTTTCTGAAACTCGAACAGCATAGTCCTCTATGTGAGACCCAGTTGCCTCAAACTCCACGCCACCTCACTGGCCACACATTCATTAGCTTGAACTTCAATTTATCATTATGGATTTGCACTTAAGGAGTTACTTTTATTTGGTGTGTTTTATTTTAGGTATCTCATTGAGACACAAATTTCAGGGCTGGCAGGTGGCATGGTGGTTAAGGTGCTAGACTCCCACATGGCCGACTGCAGTTCAAATTCCAGACCTTGCAGCTTGGTTTCTCACGTCCTCTCCTCTCTCTCTCTCTCTCTCTCTCTCTCTCTCTCTCTCTCTCTCTCTCAGCAAACTGAAAAATAATAATAAGTAACATGAACTTCAGGGAATTTCGTTGTTTCTTTTTGTTTGTTTGTTTGTTTGTTTTTTGCCATAGGGCATGTGTGCTCACTGGAGAGAGACAGAGAGAGAGGAAAAGTTAGAAATCTTCTCCCAGTGGGAATGGCCATACCATAATCCCTTCTCCTTCATTCCCTTCTAGGGATTTTGAGCACACACACATATTTGCCCAGAATAACTTTCGAGCCACCAGATCCAGTACTCCCATGTGAGAGTCCGGTGCCTTAACTACCACACCACCTGTTGGCCCCAAATTCAAAGAACTGAAATAACACAGCCAAGGCAGTCAGAAAATGGGAGCATACAGGTTTCTGAGACACTCTATTTCCCAAGCTGATGTCTTTTCAATATTTCCCACTTCTTTCAGCAAGAAAAATGCTGCTTTTGCCGGAGGAGTAGGATGGCATGATGAGCCACTTAACCTCCCTGATCCCCAATTTCCTCATCTGTCAGTGGGAATTATGAGTTCTGCTTTGCCTATCTCATGTGCCGGCTGTAAGAAAGAAGCAAATAAGATAATGTATGTGAAGGAGTTTCTGAAGTGCTGATAAAAAATTAAAAGTGTCATTGTATTATCTTCAGATGGCAGACAGCTGAAGAACACTGGGATTTAAAATACCACGTTTAACCTCTTACTACCTGTGTTACCATGGCAAATGACAAAATCTGCTTGGGCCAGTTTTTCTAAATGATAAAACAAAATGTTGAACACAATGGTCACATAGTCCCTATTAGGGACCATTATATATATATATATATATATATATTTACATATATTATATATCTTATATTTTATACATAGTATATAATATATATGTATTTATATATAATAAATATATAATATATGTGTATTTATATATAATAAATATAATATATACACATACACATATCTGTACAAGAATTGTGCTGATTCATGCCTTTCCAATTCCAGTTAAAAGACATCAAAAAAGTAGCAAACTTGCAGAAGATTAAGAGTGTTTAAGAATTCTTAGAAATATTTTTCCTAAAAGTGCAATGCCTTCGGGTTTTGAGTAAGAAAGCCGATTATGCCTAGATTAAACTGAAATCTCATTAGAAAAATTCCAAATAAAGCCTATAAAGACTGATATGAACTCATTCCATTTAATAAAGCTGTGATGGACAGTTAGAGTATTGCCAGAATTTGCAAGAATTTTCTATTAATTACAACATTAACAAAGCTGGATCTAGAATGGTCCTCCATGACTTACCACACTCAAAACAGAGCAGCCCTCTACTCCATGCGGTAACTCACAGATCCCAGCAGTTGCCAGGAAGGAGCAGGCAGCTTCTGCTGAGGTGCAGCTGTGAGACAGGTGGCAGAGAAACAAACGCCCCGCATCAGAGGGCTAGGTCAGGCGGAGACAGGAAAGCGTCTGATGTCCAAGCCCTGTGGGGCTGTGGTTTTCATCTATCCACCATCTCTTCAGCATCAGTAAACAAGCCAGATGCCATTGAAGAATGACCTTCTTTCTGTCTAGGAGAACACCACCAGATTAGTCCCTAGACATTTACTTAGAAAAAGTGCCCACCACTGAACATGTAACTACTACCAAAGAGTAGGCCAGCCCATAATCTACTGGTTAAGAGAGTCATATCCCACATGGCTGACTGTAGTTCAAATCCTGGCCCTGGTAGCTTGAAAAACACAACAGGTGTATGTGTGTGTATGCTCCAAATCCCCCAAGATTGAGAAATGAAAGAGAAGAGATGGTGCCATGCCAGTGTTCCATTGGGGGTGCTTTCTCCCTCTGTTCCAGTGCATCTCTCACAACCACACGTACTCTCTGGCAATTAGTAAAAATGGAAAATAACTGCTACTTCTGAAATATAAAGTCGTTTATCTAAAAACAAAATTGTTACCACCCAAATATGAGTGATAGGATGACTATAATAGTGGAAAAGACGAAAGCTATGTAACAGTTACTGTATTGCCAGGCTTTGCAGTTAAATCAAAATGTATGCGATTCTTATTAAAGGAGCATGTGTGTTGATTCAGTGATGTTGACTCAACTTAGGTGTCTGATCTTCCCATTCTTCTTCTCTAGGGCTTCTTTATTCTTTTAGCTATATTTTTTAAGTAGTATAAAATAAATATATATTTATATAATTTTTGGAGATCAGAGAGATATGGTAAGCAGTGCATGTAAATCAGATAAGGTAAAATCAGTAATAATATACAAAGAAGTAGAATAGGCAATAAAGCCCAGAAGGATGTAAAGTTTGCACAATGCATTTGTAATTATGCAATAATTGTGAGTCTAAACTTTCAGGTAGTTTTAACCACATGGCATGTGCACAGGCTCAGATAGCCTCACTTTGGGATCGGTCTGGACCATATATTGGCCACTTGGACTGGGACAGTTTCTTAATCCCTGTGTCTCAATCTCTCCACCATAAATTAGAGATAAAAATAAGATCTACAGGGACCACCAGGCGGCGTGGAGGTTAAGGCCTCTATATCCCATGAGGCCAACTGCGCGGGTTGGCTCCCGGACCTGGAGGTTTGAATCATGTCAGATATGTGTGTGAATGCTCAGAATCTGAAGGGAAGAAGGAGAAGGGATTGTGTGCAGTCATCCTCCCTAAGGGATGAATTCTCACTTTTCTCTCTCTCTTCCTCAAGCACAGCAAAACAAAGTAATAATAATAATAATAGCACCTACATTACAGGGTGGTTGGGTTGTGAAGACTAAATGAACTGTTATGTAAATAAAATAATGTTGGCGAGAAGTTCTTAATTAGAATAGTACTTGCTATGCTATACAGTAAGTGCTGAAGAGATGCTAACAACTATTCTTATTTGGGAAATAAAGGAACAGGCAATTAAAATAGGCAACACCATCCTAACAATGTTCTTTAATAAAATAGTAACTCCTGTGGGCAGAGGATAGGGCTGACTTGGGTGAAAATGAACACAAAGGAAAACACAAAAATAACAAGTATTGGTGAGATCCTGGAGGAAGGGGAACTCTTACACGCTGTGAGAATATAAATTAGCACAGCCACTGTGAAAAACAGCATGAATGGTCCTCAAAAACTCAAACTAAAACTACCTTATAACCCAGCATATGCTCACTACTGGGCATATACCCAAAGGAAACGAAATCAATATATCAAAAAGATATTGGCAGGAGCTGGCAGGTGACATGGTGATTAAGGTGCTGAATTCCCACATGGCCAACTATGGTTGAGTCCTGACCTGGCGGCTTGCTTTCTCACTTTCCCTCTGTGTGTGTGTGTGTGTGTGTGTGTGTGTGTGTGTGTGGTCAAATTAAAAGATAATATTAATAAAGAAAATTAGATGAAATAATTTTTAAAAAATATATTGGCACCCATGTTTACTGCAGTCACAACAGCTGAGATATGAAATCAACACACAAGTGTCCAATAAATTGATTAATAGATAAAGAAAACATACACACACATGAATGCTATTTAGTCACCAAAAAAGGACACCTTGTCATTTTCCAGCAAGACAGATGAACCTAGAAGCTCAGTGAAATGAGCCAAGCACTAAAATACAAACACTGCATTTTCTTTTCTTTTATTTTCTTTTCTTTTCCTTTCCTTTCCTTTCTTTTCCTTTCTTTTCTTTTCTTTTCTTTTCTTTTCTTTTCTTTTCTTTTCTTTTCTTTTCTTTTCTTTTCTTTTCCTTTCCTTTCCTTTCCTTTCCTTTCCTTTCCTTTTCTTTTCTTTTCTTTTCTTTTCTTTTCTTTTCTTTTCTTTTCTTTTCTTTTTTCTTTTCTTTTCTTTTTGAAGAGATCTTTGCTATAGGGCACATGCACTCACCAGAAAGACAGAGAGAGACAGAGGGATAGAAAGAGAGAAATCACCCCCCTAGGGGGCTGGCCACCCTGTAAACCCTTCTCCTCCATTCTCCTCTAAGGATCTTGGGCATGCACGCACATGCACCCAGCGTGAGTTTAAGCCACCAGGTCCAGGACTCAAACTGCATTTGACTACATGGGAGTCCAGTGACATAGCCATTATGCTAACTGCTAGTCCCCAAACACGGCAGTTTCTCACTCATTAGTTGAGCCCCAAAGATTTGACTGCATAGAAGGTGGAGAGTAAAACTGTAGAGACCAGAAGTTGGGAAGGGAATTGGTGTGGGGGCGATAGAGAGAACTTTGTTAGCAGACACAAGGGTACAGACAGATAAATGGAACAAGTTCTATTTACTAAAGCATAGTAGAGAAACTACGGTGGTGACAATTCAATGCATATTTCAAAACAGCTGGAAGAAGGAATTTGGAATGTTCACAACACAAAGTAATGACAAGTGTTTGAGCTGTGGGATGTGTTTATCTCCCTGATTTGATCACTAAACGTTGTATTTAGATTGGAAAACCACACTGTACCCCCATGAATACATACAACAATTACATGTCAGTTAAACAGCATAGTAGGGGCTGAATGGTGTTACAGCAGGAAATACAATGTTTTGCAAGGCTGATCCACATGGGAAAGTTCTGGATTCACAGCTGGAGACTGTGTACACAAGTAGCCCTGATCAAGATTAGCCGAAGTTGGAGGTAGATTGCAACAATAAGATCCTGTTTGGGATTCTCTCTCTCTTTCTTTTCCTCTCTCTCTCTCTCTCTTTCTTTCTCTCTGTTTCTCTGTGAAGCAAATGGGTGATAAAAAAAAAAAAGTACAATAGGGTCAGCTTGGTTATGTAGCAATAACATTTTACTCAAATGATTCTGGAGTCATATAGGAGATCATGGGTTCAGTGCCCTGGTCAACCTGTAAACACCAGACACGTGCACTTGTGCTCTGTGCTGGCTAGCATGGCTAGGGGGTTATTACAGCCTGTGACTGTGTTGAGGGTGCTTGTCTATCTTGCTCTCTCTCTCTCTCTCTCTCTCTCTCTCTCTCTCAGTAGATAATCTTTTTTAAAAAGTTATTTTTAAATAGATACAATAGAAAAAAATGAACAAATTACCAACTAAAAACACAACAAAACAAAGCACACACATGCACACAAAACTGCAGAATCTCAGCAACCTTCTCCCTCACCTGAATCAATCTGCATTTCAGCAAGACCTTCCAGGAGGTTTGAATGCACATTAGTCTGGAAAGCACTGATCCAGGGCACAGAGTGGCTTGCTTATTATGTGACTGTTCAAAGTCCCCAAAGTCAGAGGCTTGGACCACATGGTTCCTTCTTCCTCACACTCTGCCTGAAGCCTCCAAGCTCAGGGTCCTCAGCATCCTTTGGTGAAACATTCCTTCAATTGAACATGGCCTGGACAAGACAATCACCTGCTGCTAATTCTCCCATAGTCCAACTTCAATTCCAATGCTAAAAGAAATATCTAAAAACAAGCTGCCATCTGAAATCTTGATTCTATTTTATTTCTACTGCAATTTGCTTCTAGCAGAACCTGACAAAAATAACCCCTGCTCTTTCTGAAAATGATCACTAGCCACGATAAGGGCACAGTATGCCTTACTAAATTATACTGTCAACTGGAAATTAGCAATTGACCTGTGCATCCCTTTTTAATAAGAACATCCCTGCTGGTATTGATTTATGGGGGGCATTATTTCCTGTTGCAATATGAGTAGTAATAATTTTTCCTCAGAGGCACCTTATGTTTTTAAGAGTTCCTATAACAAATGAGATTTTAACAAGGCGGGAGTGATTTTATGCGATTGGAAGCTGTTTGCTATGCACTGGTGATTTGTTTAATTGAACATAATCTAGAAGTCTCCGGTATTACAAATATGCATCATCAACAACCACGTAGCATTTATCTGAAAACAGAAATGGAATATGAGATGATGGAGATGTTGGGCATTTTTAAACTCATGAGCAGAAGGAGTACATTTTAACTTACAGCAACCTATTGTGGAATTCCCTAAAAAAAAAAAAAAAATACTTTATGTATTAGAATCTCACACTTGCCTGGGTCAGCAGGTGGTGTGGTGGTAGGGTACTGGATTTCCACACTGCCAACCACAGTTTGAGTCCTCGACCCGGCGGCTTGCCTTCTCACTTACTCTCTCTGTCTCTCTTTCTCTCTCTCTCTTTCTCTCTCGCTCTGTTCCTCTCTGGCCAAATTAAAATAAATGAATAAAGTTAAATAAAATAATTCTTAAAAAAAAAAGACTCTCATACTTGCCTAGTAAATATTTAAGTTGTCCATGGACTGATTGTTCAGTGTGGAAATCAGCAGCTGTTAAATTCCCTGGTTGACGCTCTGTGTCCTAACACAATTGTAATTTTCAGCCCAATGCTCTTACCTGTCTTCTTTAGTGTCAGTCTGGTTCCCTTAATCACGTTGCCCATCTGTAAAAGAGAGTCTCATTGAAATGGATGAAGGTGTATTTCCATTTAGGTACATATCTTGTTAATCTTAAGCTTTTGAAAGCATCATTCTTGTTATGTCATGACGATTGGTCTCCATTAGGAAACAAAGACTTAGCTACACCCAGTATACTTGCCGACACCATTGAGCTTATGACTACCCAGTTATTTATCAAAAGTTCTGGTGAAAAAAAAAAGGTTTGGTGCAATAATCCATACTTCAAGGAAAGTTTTGCTATCTTCGACTCAAGATACTTCTTCATCCCTAAATCAAAAGAAATTTTAAAAAGTCAGTACCTGGGCTATGTCACATTCGCCATGAGAATTCTTATTCTTGGTCTAGTTCACTCTAGAAATGGCCTAGTCATCTAATGAGTGTCTGTATGAAAAATACAGGAGTCGTGAACACATTAAAGGAGCTTATGTAAATGATGCTGTCAAGGATAATTTTATGTATACTATGTAGTAATTACCCCTGAGAGGAAGTCCTTTTTGGTGCTCATAAAAAAATTAGCTGTCCATCTTCTGAAAAGTTGGTTTACTCTCAGCTCGTGGACACTGAATTATACAGTGAACAGATTTTCCTTTTGCTCTGTCTGCTGGAAAGCTCATGGCTGACCCCGTTCATTTGACTTTGCCTCATTTGTGGCTCCATTTTATCCCTTCACCTTTGATCTATTTTCTTTTCATCACTTCCACTTTTAACATTTATTATCTACTTAGATTCTAGTTTTCATTGTAAATTGCCACAACACTTCTTTGGAGAGGGATGTGGCATGTGCAGATAAGTAACAGGGACAGATGACTGTCATCAAGGAACCACTCTGCCCACTCTATCCCATTATAGGGACTCACCCTTCTGAACAGCCCTGCTAGAAAGAGCCATGGACAGCCTATATTGTGTACTTTAAATTTTTATTAAACAAAACAACAAAACCAAGTTGCATTGATAAAGATGAGAAACTGTGCTGACCATAAAATTCCTTATTCCTGAGATAAATTGGCAAGAAGGAAAAAAGAAATCTTAAAAGGGAGAAAAATATGGCCCGCTTTAGTGGCAGTCAGTAGCAAACGGAACTTCAGTGCTGGAAGCCATGTGGCTGACTACAGGTTCAGAACCCCAGTCAACCTGAAACACACCAAGCGGAAGCATGCATCCCCTAGATCCTGACAAACTGCAGGGCTGCGAGAGTGGATTCTGGTGGATGAGACCCTGTCGAGGGCACTAATCTCTCACTCTCTCTTTCTCCCATGCATGCCCACATGCTATCTTTGAATAAACCTTAATTAGCTTTGAAAAAGTTTTGAAAAATAAGTGGTACCTGTCTACCTCCTCCATTTACATGGGAAAAAAAAGTCTATGTATGAAAATGGCCTCTTCTTAATAATCCCTGAGAAGTTCCTGAGTAGTGGGGCATTTCTCCAAGAGATTCTACATTAGCAGAAGTGCCTTGAGATAGAGGATTAACTTAAAGCACCCCCAGAAGCCCAGTAAAGACATCTTCAAACAAGAACAGAAGAGCAAGCTGTGCTACATGCTGCTGGCACAGGTAGAAAGAAGAGGATTGCAAATAAGAGTCACTGTAATTGAGATCAGAACACGGGTGACCTTATGGAGGGAGGTTTTGGTAGAAAAGTTGGAGTAGACGCTGATTGCAGTGGGTTCAAGAGGGAATGAGAGAATGCCAAATGGAGAAAGGAAGTAGAGGAAATGTTTACAAATTTTTTGCCTAAAAAATGTGGAGATATGGGGACCAGCAGTTAGCTGGTCACTGGATTCCCATGTAGCCAACTGTGGTTTGAGTCCTGGACCCGGTGGCTTAAACTCATGCTGGGTGTGTGTGCGTGCGTGCCCAAGATCCCAAAAGGAGAATGGAGGAGAAGGGATTGAGGCGTAGCCATCCAACCTAGGGAATGATTTCTCGCTTTCTGTCTCTCTGTCTCTCTCTGTCTTTCTGGCAAGCACACGCGCCCTATAGCAAAAACCTCTCAAAAAAAGAAAAAAAAATGAGGAGATATGTAAGGCATTGCTGAAGGAGGACATAAAGTCAAAGCAATTTTTAAAAATTTAATAGCTTTTTAGATTTTCCCCATAGGGTGCATGCACTTGTGGGAGAGAGACAAAGAAAGGGAGAAAGTGAGAAACCACCTCTGCCTCCCCCAGGGAGACGGCCATGCCAGAATCCCTTCTCCTCCATTTTCCTCTTAGGATTTTGGGCACACATGCCTGGTGTGATTTTTAAGCCTCCAGATCCAGCTCTCAAACCATAGACAACCATGTGGGAGTTCAGCACTTTAACCATCAAGCCACCTGCCACCCCCAGTCAAGGGAATTTTTTTAACTTTATTTATTTTTTCTGAGGGAGAGAGACACACTCCCAACAGGGTCTTCATGCCCCAAGTCACCCCTAGTTTCAGTTGGCCCCGATCATGGGCATACATATGTGTGCCCAGCATGATCAGAGGTCCAGGGACAAGAACCCAGGACCATTTTCATGTGGGCTGACTTGTGTTACTACTATAGCACACCTGACCCAAGATAGGTTTACAAAATAATTAAATATACATAAATGATGGAAATAGCAAAGGAAAATGTAATGATATCAAAAAGAGCTGATTAACATGCATGCTTGAGTCAGCATAAGGGACTGGAAGCAACTGCACAAGTGAAGAAGCCACCTCTGGGATCTTAAAGAATTCAGCGCAATTGAAGGTAAGGCAGAATTTCTATGCACACAGGCACAGGTAGATGTGGGAACTGTGAGTTTTCATTTAATATTTACATCGTCTTGTAGAATAGAAAAAGTGAGGTGAATAAGTTTTAGATGTTTAAAAAGACTTCTGGAAGAGTGATAGATCGAAAAGATTTGGGAAATGTCTTAGGATTGGTACTCAAAATTCTCCTAAGTATTCTGATCATTAATTAAATGTGAGATCAGTCAGTATGTTTGTTTTTATATGTTTGTTTGTTTGTTTTGTTTTCCTGATCTTCGGTGCAGGTATAAAGTTCATGGAGACTTGAAATTCATTAGTTGTGGCATTTTTTTCAGGAATAAAGAGAGAATAGCGAAGGATAAGGAAATGATTACAATATAGACAAGGGGCCCAAGCTGGGAAGAAAGGAAGTGAAACATGAGTGATTTGAAGAATCAATTCCCTGGAGGATCCAGTGAGAGGAATGAATTTGGAATGTACAGATAATGAGCTGGCATGGTTTACTCTGTGGTCAGAGAGTACTGATACTTAGAATTGAGGTCATGGAAAAGAGTAACATTATTTGTATTGCCAACATTGTGGGGGAAAACATGAACAGCTGACACTGATCATGGCCAACGTCGCTGGAAATGGGAGGCACCAGAGTACTGGAAACATTGTGAGAATGTTGGCACAACCAAAACAGTGTGAATCATGCGTTCTTGGAAAAGGAAGTGAGAAAATAGGAACAAAAATATACCCAAGGAGTGAGGAATAGCAAGAAAGGAAAGTAATACATAATGTACTGTAGGAGCCTGAGCTTTAGAGAATCCCGGGTTTTGAGGGAGGAGGCTAGGATAATGATCTAGAAACAGTAATGGGAAACACTAAGGACCTCAGTTATTTATTGTTGCATAACAAATTCACTCAAAATTTAAAAAAAAAAAATGAGCATTTATTATCTCTCTTGGTTGCTGTGACTCAGGAACTCAAGAGGCATAGCATGGACAGCTTTTCTCAAGGTCTGGGGTCCCTTCTGGAAAACAAAGTCTGAGATTAGAAGTATCTCAGGTTCATTTGCTTTCTGACTCTGGTTGCCAACAATGAGCCTCACTGTGGCTCTGCTGTACCCCTACGCATGGCTGTCTAGCTGGCCTGAGTTACCTCACAGCATGGTGGTTGGGTCCCAAAGGCCAACACCTTAAAAGAATAGAAAGCTAGGCAGAAGTTGTATTGTCTTCTATTGCCTCCCGTTGGAAGTCATGTGTCTACACCTCTGCCACATTCTCGTAATGGAAGCAGTTGCAATGCTCCATCCATGTTCTAGGGAAGCTACATAGACCTCACATCTGTAAGAAAATAGCCTGAGTGATCCATTTCTAAGAATAGCTTAATGAAAGTTGCTTAAGCAGTTGGCAGATGTGACAACTTCAGAAAGTACACCTTCCTGAAAGTTTCCAAATAAACAAAACCCAAAAACAATGGTTGCCCTAGAGAACAAGATGGTGACAGGTCACTAGCTCTTTGCTCCTTTTTACTTCCTAGTTCTCCTCCTTCCTCAGGACATTTGGCAGGCCTTTTGCTAGGGCTTGTCCTGGGCCTGTGACTTTCCATCAGATGAGAGAGGGAAGGGGATGGGACCAGCAGTTGGTGGAATGGCTATGTCACAGGACTACTGCATAATCAACTGGGGTTCAAGTCCCGGACCCAGTGGCTTAAACTCAGGTCGGGCACATTTGCATGCATGCCCAAAATCTCAAGAAGAGAATGAAGGAGAAGGGATTGCAGTGTGGCCATCTCCCCTGGGGGTGGTGATTTCTTGCTTTCTGTCTCTGTCTTTCTGGTGAGCACATGCGTCCTATAGCAAAAAAAAAAAAAAAAAGAGAGAGAGAGAGAGAAGGGGACAATATTCCCTAATAAGGAAATAATTAAACTTGGGCAATATCCGGAAAGATTGTACATCCCACAGTACTCAGCCAGTGAGGAACTGGGGGGAGGGACTTGCATACTAGGGAATGAATTACTTGCTTGAGACATTCCAGGAGTGCCTGCCTGTAGGATTCACAGTCTTACAAGACCACCATTAAAGTCTCGTTTGCTGTACCTCATGTTGCTGAATCCATTCTTTGGCATCGAATGGGTGAGTGTGTTTCTCTCAACATCGCAGTGCAGGACTGTCGACATCATATTGTAAGAGGAGCACGTGTGTGATTGCCTCTGGAAAATACAGACTGCTACACAGCGACTCACCTTACCTCCAGGATCAATTGTAGGAGGAGCATGGAAAGAAGATATCTGCCATTTAAGACGGTTTGGGGAAAATAACAAGTGAAGTAAAACATGAAGCTAAAAGAGGAAGATAAGGATATGGAGAATTTGCTGACTCTAGATGCTGGAAGAATTTGCAAGATTGAGGAAGATGAAGTCTTCCTAGTCTGAATTATGTTGAGACATAGATAGCCATACAGAGTCTGGGTGAGGAGAAAGGATCTGGAAGATCTAGCCTTTTGGTAAGAGAGGGCAGAAAGGAGTAAATTCTGAGAATGGTGAGTGCTGACAGGGAGTAGAAGAGGTCTTGTTAGGATCATGGCAGCCCACTGGCAGTCCATCCAAGATATGCAAAAGCAGTGTCTCAAAGGGATGATGAGTGTACCAAGGTATTCAAGGCACACCATGATCCCAACATTGCCAGCAGAATTTACATCAGCAAAGCAATGAATATAATTCACTTCATTCACAGATACTGTGAGGAAAAACCACAGGTTCATTATAACAGTTGCTGGCAAAGTATTTGGTAATATAAAAATACTATTGCAGATTTATTTATGATGAAAAAGAAAGCCCTGGGCCAGCAGGTGACATGATGGTTAAGGCATTGGACTCCCACATGGCCAACTGTGGTTCAAGTCCTGACCCAGGTAACTAGCTTTTTTACTTTCTCCCTCCCTGTTGAGGACATGAGCCCTATAGCAAATTTTTAAAATAATAATAATAATAAATAAAATTAAATATATAATTATTTTTTAAAAGAAGACTTTTAGCAAACTAGTAAGACAAATGAACTTTTTGAACCTGATAACAGCTCCCAGCGATGAGCTATTTAATATTAGAGTAGTAAAATCACTCCCTTTAAAGTCATAAACTATTCAAGGGCACCTGCTATCACTGCTCACAGACAAAAATGTATGAAAATGAATAAGTTTATAATTATAAAGGAAGAAACAAAATCGCTCTTTGCAAATTACTACTAATAATATGATTGATTATAAAAATAACCTAGGAGACTCTATAGAAAAATTATTAGAACTTACTAGTAATCAATAATAGGTAATTCAAAGTTAAATGTACAAAATTCAATGTTTGTCCATGTACCTACAATAACCAGTCATAAAATACACTTTTAATAAGATACATTCTCAACAGGAAAAAAAAAAGGAATACATATGAAAGCAACTCAAGAGGAAATTATAAAATATTTTATTGCAAACATAAAAGAAGATCTAAAAAATAGAGAGATTTATTCTGTGTTCATGGATGGAAAGATTAAATATAGTAAAGATGACAATGCCTCCCAAATTAATCTATAAATTCAGTGTAATTATTATAAAAATCTGAAGAGTTATTCACAGAACTAGCCCAGATTGCAAAATGAGTGAAAACTGATCCACATGAAGGATCATGATAGTAAAATTTCAGAACATCAAGAATAATGAGCAAATCTCAGAAAGAAAAACGGGTCACCTTGCAAGGATGGCAAATCTGTAAGGCATCTGACTTTTCAGCAGAACTTCACATACCAGAAAACAACACACAGCAGTGAATGTGAGCTGAAATTTTTCAAAATTAAAAAGCAAGAAGATCTGTTTATTCCTTCTCAGGAAATAATAGAGAACATACTTCCCTAGAGAAGAGTAGAAAATAGACCAAGGAATTGGAAGATGTCGGATTGCGGGGAGAGAGGAAAGGGAAAATCTCAGGAAGGCAGGTAGGAGATGTACCATGAAATTTGCTGCAAAAAAAAAAAGCCTGTTAGCCATTGTGCCAAAATCTCTGGTTCTTAAGAGTAGTCCCCAGAGCACTTGGCAACTTGTAAAAAAAAAATGTAAATTCTCAGAGCTCTTCCCAAACCTACTGCATCAAAATCTTTGTGGCTGGAGGCCCAGAGTCCGTGTTTTACCCAACCCTCTGATGCAACCGGTGTGAGAACCACAGCTCCATGCATTCCGGTACTTGTTCTTCATGTCATGGCTGTTTCCCTATATTCTGGTGTAGGTTTCAAATATTCATCTTCTTTACTTATTTATTTATTTATTTATTTATTTTCATTCTTGTTTTGAAAATAATACATGGGGCCAGCAGGCAATGTGGTGGATAAGGGATTCCCGCATGGCCAACTATGGTTCAAGTCCCAGACCTGGTAGATTGCTTTCTCACTTTCCCCTCTCTTTCTCTCTCTCGTCAAATAAAAAAAAAGTAAAAAAATAAAAAATAAATAAATAAAACTAACAATAATAAATGGAAATAAATAAATAATTAATTTTTTTAAAAAAGAAAAGAAAAATACATGACCTTAGACCAACAGATGGCATAATGATTACATCATTGGACTTGCATGTAGAGCACAGTTTGAGTCCCAGACCTGGCAGCTAAAAACTCATGCCATGTACTTGTGCATGCATGCCCAAAATCCTGAGAGAAAAGTGGCAGAGAAGGTATTGAAGTGTTGAAGTGTGGCCATCCCCCTTGGATAGTTATTTCTCTCTTTCTATCTCTCTGTCTCTCCAGTGAGCACATCACCTTAGAGGAAAAATCTCTCTTAGAAAAAAGAAAATAAAATATGACCTATATTAATATCTTGGAAAATATGGAAAAGCATAAAGGAGAAAGAAAAATGTCTATGATTTCATAATCCACAAAAAGATATAGTAAATTTATATGTATTTATTGTGTGTATGTGTGTGTGTGTTCACTATATGGTGTCTATATTTTCAATGTTACTTTTATTCCAATTTATATAATGAATATATCTCATGTTCTTGAAGTATCTTTCCAAATCCTAATTTACTGGGTGCATAGTTCATGCTATAGTGTCTTATGGTTTAAAAAAAGGCACTCCTATAAATTATTTGTCTAATTTGTGAAAGAATAATGAATGCTGCATGAATTTCATGATAATTCCTATTTTGTGGTTTTGTGTCATGATTACATAAATTGACCTTGCAGTCACCAAATGCTGAGTGTTACTAGTTACACAGATTTCTGCATAGCAACTCAACTCTTAGAGTTTCCATTTACTCTTTTAAAAAATGCAGAAACTGGATTAATCTTCTTCATATAAGATAGTGTAAGCATTGCACAGCGTGGTCTGTAGGAAGCAGTAGTCCAGTGCCCATGTAAAGCTTATGCTAAAGAAACGTGAAGTCAAGTAATAGCAATAATCATGTCAGGTGTGATGACCATGCATCTTATCACAGGGTTTCATAATTCCTAACACCAAACTTACTGGGTAAACAACATGGATAATTTTTTGTTAATTCTTTTATTTTCACTACTCAAAACTATTTTTTTTTTTTTTTTGGAGAGGTTTTTTCGCTATAGGGCGCGTGCGCTCGCCAGACAGACAGAGAGAGACATAGAGACAGAAAGCGAGAAATCACCCCCCAGGGGGGGTGGTCACGCCGCAATCCCTTCTCCTCCATTCTTCTCTCGGGATCTTGGGCACGTACGCACACGCGCCCGGCGTGAGTTTTAAGCTACCGGGTCCGGGACGCGAACCACAGTCGACTACGTGGGAGTCCAGCGACATAGCCATTACGCTAACTGCTGGTTCCCTCAAAACTATTTTTTATTGATTGAATATCAAACCACTAATTTATGTGTGTGACCATTGTATCACATCCCCTCCAGCATGGTATATCCACCAGGATTGTTTAAGAGACAAAAGACCACATTGTTCTATTATTTCTTTTTAATACTAACAGGGTTGACCTATAGTACAAGAATCTAATGTACACCTAAGAATTTTTTAAGAGGGTAGATTTCCTGTTAAGTGCTCTTACCAAATAATATAAAACAGTGCTGAATATTTTTAGTGTGTATAATAATTCCATTTCCTAGCCCTAACTCTTCTGAAATGCTCTGCATAAGCTTTCATCAAAGACTGATGTTATGTTGATGCCTAAAATGAAAGTATTAATTTTTCCAGGGCCAGAATGGCCAAGAATGGGATGATGGGAGAGGGGCAGGGTTTCGTTTCAGAAAGAAAGAGCGGTACTCCTAAGTGCAAATGTGAAATTATGAGAATTCAGAAGATAGAGATTTGTAATTTGTGTAATGGAAGCCCAGGAATTGTGGGTAAAACTTCAGGAGACAAAGATGAAAAAATGGATTCACAGTATAGGTATGTGCTCTAAACCTCATTTACAATTCTTAGAGATTACTGAACATTGTTTATTATTTTACACTACCTGGTTTTGTTTTAGACTAATAACCAATGCTAGTGAAGAGGACAAATTAGAAAGGAGAAAACAAAAACATGAAGTATCAATCCATTGGAATTATTTAGGAGAAAAAAGGGCTTGGTTAAACAAAGCCAGTGGCTATGGAGAAGTAAAAGGAATAGATTCAAGGGCCATTTCAGAGGTAGAAGCAAGAGGATGGTGAGCAATTAGATATCAATGTTAAGGAAACGATAAGCACTGAAATTTCCATCTTGACCAAAAATGGGGGGCAGGGATATTTTTGCCCTAATGCTTTATGGAATATAAAGAAGGGAAGAGAAATGTGAACGTGTGTGCATGTGTATGTGTGTGTGTGTGTATTTTAGTTTTTTGCTATAGGGCATGTGTGCATGCCAAAGAGAGAGAATGTGAGGAAACATCCCCTGGGACGATGGCCACATGACATCTCCTCTATTCTCTTCTCAGGATTTTGCACACACATGCCTGGTGTGTTTTTCAAGCCTCCAGGTCTAGGATTCAGACCATGCAGTTGGCCATGTAGAATTCAGCTGCCTTAACCTTCACATCATCTGTCGCCCCTGTATTTTATAACAGTTTTTTATTTGGGAGATTATTGCTGCCATTTTCCAAGTTGTTGTACTTCTTATTCTTTCATAGAATGTGTCTTGCTGCTGGCAGTCTTTTCAAATGATAATCTATGTCTGAAATTTTCGTCTTTCACCCAAAATTCTAGTGCTGGCAAGACACAGATCCTGTGTTGTATGTCTTACTCGAACTCCTCTGGGTTGATATTCACCTTTCTCCACCCTCTTTTGTGTCTCTGAAGGCTGATTAAGGGGGCTTATTTGCAACCTGTCAGTCAACAGAGACCACAGGTATTAGGAAAAAAGGACAGGTTCCCTCTGTGCTGAAGACCTGCTGGAAAAGGTTCCAATCATCTTATAACAGGCAACTTACTCTATCTCTCTAGATTGGCTCGGAAGTTCTAGAAACTTCTCCTCCCCTTTACCCCCATCCTTATTGAGACCTGGAGGAGGGAATGCAGCCCCTCATTACTAACAGGGATACCATTCTCACGTTTTCAGTTTCCCTATGTTCTGCCCACATTTATCTAAATAGTGCCTTGATTAAGCAATCGTCAAATTGCTCAGATCGACTGTAGCATCTGTTTCCTGCTGGGATATTAACTGACACAGAAATGGCACTAGGAATAGCTCTAGGAAACCGACTTGAACAAGGGATTCTGGGATTGAGTTCCCTTCTTGCCATAGGGAAAGGGGGCATGAGTAACCACCTGCATGTGAGAGTTCATGATTATTGAAATTACAGTGAATAGAACTAAGGACAAGTGAAGGGCAGTTGGTTGGAAAGTCAATTCGCTGGAGCAATCAGTCCCTATAGTTACAGTGTGATAAAAAGATTGTGTGGCATTAGGTGGTTTTCCTGTTAGTCTAGAGTAGTGTTTCTCAATTGGTGGAAGTTTTTGTCCTCCAGGGGACTTTTGTCAATGCCTGAAGATATTTTTGATAGTCACAACATGGAGATGACAGGTTACTCCTGGCGTTTAGTGAATAGATGCCAGAGATGCAGTTAGACATTCTACAATCTACAGCCCCAACCCCCCAATTATGCAGCCCAGATGCAGCAGTGGTAGAACTGAGAGACCCTGTCTTAGAAAGAACTGGTAGTGAATATCAAATTGAGAACGTGAGTATAAATTAGAAAGTCCTGGATTTAAAGAGTTTCTCAACTTCTGGAGTTATGGGGCACTAAGGACCAACTCAGAGGTGAGATCTGAAGGACTGCAGAGCAATGACTTAACCCTGACAGGTCTGATACACACCGATAGGAGGGTCTTGCTAAAGATGTATGGAGTTCTGAGACTTTGGGGGCAAAAGAAGCAATGCTCAGAATGCTGATTCTGAAACTCTTGCAAGTAGAGGGACCCTTCTTCTTCCATAAGAAGCCAGTGTCCCCTTGCATTAATTAATCCAGAAGTCTCATAAGCTGATATCAAGTCTCCTCAGGACAACCGTATCTTCCCCATACCTACAGGCTCTTAGTTAGGCTTAGACTCCAACATAACCAGGACAAAGAAGTACCAGGTTGTCTCTGAAAACAGATACATATGAAAAAAAGGCAGATGTGCCAATCTCTATTGGGATTTCATGTGACAGGGTAAACAGTAAGATGTGTCAGACCAAGGAGAATTCAACATTAGATCCGAGCAGGCTACATTTGAAAAAAATATCACACTCACTCCAGGATTGTGGTTTAATGTGCTGTCTGAAGCTCCTGGGGGTGGTGTAAATCATCTGCTAGGCTGGCTCATTGAAGTTGGAACTCCACAGTGGTTCACAGGCTATGGAAGGCAAATGCTGCAACTTCCCTGGCACAGCTCTATCAGAGATTCTCTGATCCTACAAGAATCCCCTGATAAAAACACAAACACCTACCCTGCTACTACTCTATGCTACTATTCTAGAGCAGTGGTCCTCAAATGTCAGTCATATCAGGTGTATGTGGGGAACTTTCAGAATTTGCAGGGTGTAGGTCACATCCCAAACCAATTTAAACAGTATCTCTGGGGTAGCACCAGGCGCCAGTGCTTGTTGAACATCCCAGATAATTCTACTCTACCCTAGGTGAAGGAGTCCAAACGTCCAGAGAAAAGAGGTAGATCCTTAAGAAAAAGACCCTACAATACAGACTCAGGAGTAGGTCACAATCTTGCCAGATGTCCCGTAGGTATGGGTCAGCTTTAACCAGTTCACTTACACAGCGAAAACAGGGATATTCAAAGGCTTTCAGACATGGGTGTGGCCCAACCCTAACCCCTGGTGATGCAGAATGTCATCGGTGCCCACTAACTAGAGTGGCACCATGGTGGTCAACTGGCAGGTAGAGTCTGAAAAGAGTCCTTCCCATAGTTTGGCAGATAGGACTAAGGATGTGTCATGTGGTCTTTCTCAAGTCCTAGAAAATATAGTAAGGACAAATAAACTGGGCTACCACAAGACTTCTCTTGTTTATTTCCTGGTCAATGGGATTAAAGCCTGTTGCAATAGAAAAGGGCGGATGAAAGTTCCTGGAAATGTCCCCCTTGCTACTAAGCTCTCCAAGGAAGTGACTCAAAATCAAATAGCACCTCTCTAGGAAATTTTAGAGGTAAAGGCCTCAGTGAGTACTTGCAAATGTTTGAATAACCTAGCACATCCCTGTTCACCTCCTCTGCTTGGCTGGGTAAAAGGGACATAAACCATGAATTTCCCTTCCCCAATGGTGATCTGTCTACCACCATTGCTGCAAGTGCATCTGGCCAACCACAGCATTCAGTCCTGAGCTTATCAGCGAGTTCAAGATGACATCACTCACTAGATGGCCAACTAAGTACCCAATGGTAAGTCATTATCCCTCTCCTCGTGGAGGAACTGGTGACTTGTCTTCACATGGACAGACACAGTCTTGCTAGATAGGTCTTTGTTGCCCTCACTTCTGCCAATGCCACTAATCCTAGACTTAAGGAATGTCTCATCCATTATCATCTAATCCTGCCCATACTATTTCTGATCAAAGAATGAATTCATTTTAAGGTAAAAGATGTGCAATGCAACTCACTGTTCTTATCACCTCTTCTTTTTCTCAGAAGCTAAAAGCTCAAAGCTCAGTTATTATAGGTTGGGAGACAGTATTCTCTAAGCTAGGTCTATCTCATGGGATAAAATGTATTCCTTAACTGGTGTTACTTCATGGTGTCATCTCACCCACTGTCAGGGTCAAGAATGAGGGCATGGAGATATAGAAGTGGATCTTGTTACTAATAAAACTCTCAATAATTATTTGCTTTCAGTCCCCACCATCTCAGCTTCATTGGATTTAGAAGTCTTTTGCCCAAGGAAGGGGACTTTCTCCCGGGAATGTAGTCATGATGTCATGATTTGGAAACTGAGACCCACTTCCTCATATCACCAAATCGACAGACAGAGAAGTTGTTAACTTTATTATCAGATGTGATTGTTGTCCGCTGGCTACATGAAGAGGGCAGAAAAGATTGCAAGAACCAGGAGATTCCTTCACTAAAGAGCTGTCGTCATTGGCTGGTCCCATGGCCTAGGGGTTGAGGAAACAAGATCCCACATGGCTGACTGTGAAACTCATATCCCAACTCCCATGACTTGAAAAACATCCCAGGGACACGTGCCTGCCTGCTCAAAATCCCAATGAGACGACAAACTGGAGGAGGGGAGAGGAGAGGGTAGAGTGATCATGCCCCAGTGGGGTATGCTTTCTCTCTCTCCCTTTCTGTAGAGTCAAAGTTCCCTCTGGCAATAAAAAAAAATTTAATTTAATTTAATTTAATTTAATTTAATTTAATTTAATTTAATTTAATTTAATTAGCTCTGGTCATCTAATAAAGACAGGTCCTCTAAGACATCATGGCCTAGCTCAAGGAAAAGGTGGATCATCCACCAGGCAAAGGCCCCTACTTAGATGCACTAGCAGAGCAAAAAGAGAATATAGAGTAAGTAGGACCCGGATGAAAACTAGCATAGGGCCTCATAATGAGCTATGTCTCTGGGGACCATAGCAGCTCTGTTTTACGTTGTTTAATCCTTCTCCTTAATTCTCCACTACCATAGTTACAAACCCCTAGGTATAGTTCTTGTTTTAGGATTCTGGTAGGAGAATATTTAGCTGCTGGGATTTTCTGTACTCTTACCTAGATGAAGTACAATGGTGGAGACTAAAGAACTAAAGAAATTAATTGTATAGACACCTTCCATCCACCCCCTCCAGACAAACATATTGCGTCCTAAGCAGTGGACCAACTAGAACCGAACCTTTTGCCTCAGGTCTCCAGTTGAATGCAAACAACAGGAAGCATTGATAAGAAATCAGGAGGAGAGAGGGAGGAGTGAGACTGGGTATTTACTCTCCTGGCTCTCTCCAAATGGAGTTGCATGGACTGTGAGCCTTCTGTTGAGTGTCCCCTCTGCATACTCACTGCTTCTCCAGATTCTGATTAATCGCTTCTTCCACTCTTCCCATCAGGCCCAGAGAACCATCTTCTATATCTGTCCACACATGTGTGACATGTCCCTATCAAACTCTCCTCAAGTTCCCCAGTTGGGTAACTTGCCAGAACCCTGACTGACGCAGTTCCTCTCTTCATAAATTTTTTCTTTCTATGCTTTTGCTATCTTAAAAAAAAAAAAACAGGAATTTTTAATTAAAGTAAAAGTTTTCCAGAAGAAAAAGAAAACTTATTTTAATTTTTTTGTCACATTTTGGGATGATGAAATTCTAAAGAGCCCTGATTTTGGATTGCAGTCAGCCAAATTAAACTGTAAATAGCTTTGATTTGGAATTGTATGCTCCAGAATCAAGGTTATTTGCAAATTTATTTTGCCAAAATCAGAAACCAGGTTTGAGAGTCCCAATCCTCTTATTTATGGGAAATATTTTAACAAACTGAGCATAATTTTAGAAGGAAAGTATAGAAACATTTTTCTTGCCTGTGTATATCTAATTTGCAAACCACAAACAATATTTAAGCCATTCATTTGAGCTCATTTGCTCAGTTATTGTGGTTACTTCAATCAGAACTATAGTTCTCTCAGTATGCCACTGCCCAGCTGAGGATGTTAATTCAGCACACTCTTCTTAGTATACTGAGTCAGAATTTCTAAAGACTCTTTAACAAGCTAGCCAAAAAAAATTAACACATTTTATTCCTTTTCAGAAATATTCAAAATCCAAATATAGTCCCAAATAAATACATCTCAAGATGAGAGGTATAAAAAAGGGTTAGAAATATGTTTAATAACAACAAGGCTAAAATTATTTCGATTATTTTTCCAGGTAGCAGTACAGTTTGATAGTTTGTTTTCAGGACTGTAGATCTCTAAACATTCTACTTAATCACTGACAGTATTCCTTCATGCTCATAACTCTAAGGCAGTTCTCAATTACCTTGATATTAAAATGTGATTCGGTTAGACTCAGCTGACCAAATCCCCTAATTATAGAACAAAATGTTAGGTGCTCAGCACTTCCGCAGCCCAAAGTGAGATAGTTGTCATTGCTGGGACACACGTGGGCACTTTTAACTGGTTGGGGGTGTGGTGTCACAAGATCAGCACCTAATCAGCATCGTCATACGAACATTCACGCCCTGGAGCAGGGGTTTGAGCTTTTGTTGCATTTTACAATCACAGAGGATGTTTTAGAAATGCTCATGTCTGTGTGTACTCCTGACTGAAATCAGAATCTCTGAAAGTAGAAACTAGATATTGGTATTTCTTTAGGTCTATTTTCATTCTCTCCTTCAGGAGGGGGAGAGAGACAGACACCCTGAACGAGATCCTTACCTCACTATCCAGGTCCAGCCTCAGACAGCCAGGATCCTGGCTCACATGCTCATACCTGGCACAGAGACCTCAGAACCTGAACCTGGGACCTTTCTGTACGGTTTCAGCATCACAGAGCATCGTATTAGTGCTGCCTCACTGTAACTAGCCTCAGCATTGCTATTTTTAAAGATCCCAGGTGATTTCAAAGTGCAACAAAGTTTGGGAATGACTGCATAAGGTTTGAGAGAGCACAGAAACCAGATAGAACTCATCCTGGAAAAGACTAAGGGTAAACTATTTCAGTCATGACTGATAACTGAAGAGAGATGAGAGTGGGTTGAGGGAGGGAGGGCTATGGACTTCCCTGACTACAGGCTCTGACCTCAGGCGAGACTGCCCTTCCAGAAGAGCTGGCCAAGAGGTAGATTTATATAGGACACAACCCAGCAGGGCTTCTAGCCAGGGTTGCTGCAACATCAGGAGAAAGAGACCACGTACCATTAAATTCAGAAGCTGGAGGGAGAGGGGGATGACGTTTAAGTGTTTCCCAGGTGAATTGTTTCAAGACAAATGCAAAAATATAAAAAATTTAAAAAAACATGCTTTAGAAATTATCCATCTGTCTGCTACCTCCCTACCATGTGAATGGTCTTGTGCTACCAGATACCAGGAGTTAGGACACAGCCATAGATATGAATGCAGTGCAGACTGGCTAGTGATGTAAGAAACCAACACTCATTTATACATCTTTTTTTGTCATAAGGAGAGCATGCTTTGACATATTGGAATTATATAATGGCAAAACTATATTTTAAGAAAAAAATGAGTAGTGACATTTTCAGAAATAAAATCAGAAGAGTTTACTATTAATAATGCCTCATTTTTACCGTTTGTACTTCTGGAAAGTAGAAAATAATCTGTGAACCCATTTCTAAATATAAGTAGAAAAGAAAAAACAGAGAGTAAAAGAAGGAAAATATATGGTTATGTCAAGACCAATTTTAAGCATACAAAATCATTTCTGACATGTGGGTTAAACAAAGATCAAAATACAGGACAAAATAGCATATACAATCAACAGGCAGCAACGAAATTCTCCTATTTTTCTATTTGGGAAAGGGGCATAAGATACTGACCAGTTTTGATCTTTGGAGCGACTGATACAAGTTAAATTTTTTAGGTAACCAGTAAATGACTAGAAATAAAGTTTGGTTTTTTCTTTTCTTTTCTTTAATTACCTGGGAATGCCTGCACTTGCCAGAGAAAGAGAAATGGAGGGGAAGATCACATCCCACAATGGGGCATTGTTATGCCATGACCCCTTCTCCATTTCTCCAAACTGTCAGAATTTGGGGCAGACACATGCATTTTTTCAAGCCACTGAGATGAGACTTCAAACCATGGTTGTGTTGGTCATGTGAGATCTGACTCCCTTAACTACGAGGCTTCAGGGACTTGTTCAAAATAAGTGTTTATCTTCCAAACTAGTAGAATGTGTAAAAGTGGAATAAAGGAAAAATATTTTTCCAAATAAGATAAGTAAAAAGGGAAAAATAAGGAAGCATAAGAAAACGAAAAAATCTCATGTGGGCATGTATAGTCCTTTCATTCTCTGACTCTCGGTTGATAGAACTGAACTACAGAACTTAGAGGCTACAGAACTCATGATTTGCAAAGGGTAACAAGATGATCCAAAGTTCCAATAAAGGTATGATTCATAGAGAAGCCATGTGTGGCTATCAGTGCAATAAATCTGAACATTTCATTTAAATTGGTAAGATTAGTAAAAAAAATAAATTACTATAAATAACTTTGAAAATATTAATAATAGAAAAATATTTAAAATAATTTTATTTTAAGACATTACTTAAGTTATTTTAAGACTCAAAGAGAAATTGCAAAGGCCTACCTTGTTAGTGGACATGAAATCTCAGTATCATGAAGAGGTCAATTTTACTCAAACTTGTTTTTCTATGAAATATGACAAACTGATTCTATAATGCATATGACAGACCAAAGAGATAGAGAAAGAGAATATCCTCAATAACAAAAAATTATGTAAGGGCCTTTGTCCTACTAATTTTTTAAGCCTTATTATAAAAAAGCAATTATCATTAAGATAAGGAGAAGCTGTTACTGAGATAGATCAATTAAGAAAGGAACAGAGTAGGGATTTTTTAAACAAATTCATACAGATACGGAAATTTAATAAATGTCACAGAAGTGACATAACATTATCAGAGTACAATCAGTTCAGAAAAAAAAAGGAGGATCTCAACTTTTATTACACATTCAACAACAATTTCACATGAGCTGAAGTTTTAAATTTCACAGTGAAACTTAAAATTTCTTAGAAGAAAATATAGCAGGGTACCTTTAAAACATTAAAATAAATTATTTTTAATAAGACATTAAAAAGGCAATTCAAAAGCAGAAGAATGATACATTTGACTACATGAAAATTAAGAACTTGTGTTCATAAAGTCACAGTACAGAGTGAGTAAAAAAAGACAAATCATAAACTGGAATGTGTTTACAGCAAAAATAACTGACAAGGAAATGAGCAGCATGCTAGGATATACTATAATTTATTTTAGTCCTATATTGATGAGCACTTAGGTTGTTTTCTTTTTGCATCAGCATGGGATGATATAATAAATATCTTGCATGCTTTTCTTTTCATTAGAAGTAGAAGTGCTAGGTCGGAAATGACATAATTTTAGTGGATGTAGATAGCGCCCTCCACAGATGTGTTTCCAGTTAACACGGTGGTGGATAACGCCTCCCAAAGACAGGTCCTCATTTTAATCCCCAGAACCTATGAATGCAAAAGAGTTTTTGTATATGTGATTAAAGTAAGGATTTTGGTATGAGGGACTTTCCTGAGTTATTCAAGAATCCCTGACTGTCATTGCAAGCATTCATGCCCAAGGGAGATTGGACCCACACTGAAGAGAAGCTCATGTGAACATGGCAGCGCAGGTTGAGATAATGAGGTCATGTGTCCACCTGCAACCACCGGAAGAGAGAATATATTTCTGCTGTCTTAGACCACCGAGCTCTAGTAGTGTGTCATAGCAGCGACCAAAGTATATGAGAATGTCCTTTTTCTATACTCCCATCAACAAAATATTCATTTCAAGAGAGGGAAGATGGCACATAATAGATTTAATCTACATGTTTCTCATTACAAAGTAAGATGATCAGATTTAAAATTCACTTTTATTTTCTTTACCTGAACTGTTTGTTCAAATCTTTGTCCAAATTTGTATTGAATTGCTATTTTCCTAGTAGGTCCATAGGCCTTTCCTATATACTGTGAAAAATAATCATTGTATTGATAGGTGTAGCAAATATATTTCTATCGTTTTCCTTGGTTTTGTTTCTTTCTGTTCAGAAACATTTGATGAGTGTGTGTGTGTGTGTGTGTGTGTGTGTGTGTGTGTGTTTAGTTTTGTTATAGGGCATGTGCATGCACCAGAGAGAGTGAAAGAGAGAAAATGAGACCACCCCCCACCCAACCACCACCACCAACGAGGATGGTAGTGCCACAGTTCCTTCTCCTCCAGTCTCCACTCGGGATTTTGGGCATGCACACACACCCATTCAGTGTGATTTCAAACCACTGGGTC
>NW_006159728.1:1826886-1860427 GCF_000334495.1 Tupaia belangeri chinensis | reverse complement strand
TTTGTTGAGTGTGTGTGTGTGTGTGTGTGTGTGTGTGTGTGTGTGTTTAGTTTTGTTATAGGGCATGTGCATGCACCAGAGAGAGTGAAAGAGAGAAAATGAGACCACCCCCCACCCAACCACCACCACCAACGAGGATGGTAGTGCCACAGTTCCTTCTCCTCCAGTCTCCACTCGGGATTTTGGGCATGCACACACACCCATTCAGTGTGATTTCAAACCACTGGGTCCAGGTCTCAAACCACAAAGTTAGCCATGAATAATCCAAGCCTTTGATAACCACCATCACCCGTTGAAGCAACATTTGGTTTTTTTAAATTATTTATTTAATTTTATTATTATTAATTATTATTTGATTTGCTATAGAGCATGTGCCCTAATCAGAGAAAGAGATAGAGAAACAGAGGGAAAGTGAGAAAGCAAGCTGTCAGGTCTGGGACTTGAACCGCAATTGGCCACATTGGAGTTCAGCACTGTAACCACCATGCCACCTACTGACCCAACATTTGATTTTTTGATGTAGTTAATCTTTTTTTTTGTCCTTTATTGTTTACCCTGCAAATATTACTTTAAATGCACTGATGTTTTCTTCTAGTAGTATGAGGGTTCGTTTTGTGATTTAAAATTTTTGCTCACCTTTAATTTATTTTAATATGAGTTAGCAAAAATTAGGATTTATATATTTTATGGGCAAGCTTCATGGCACAGCAGTAATGTATTACTCAAGAGATGTTAGATCCCACACGGTGACCATGGTTTGAATCCCCAACCCCGTCAGCCGGGAACAGCCAGCACAGCACGTACACTGAGGTGCCCAGGATGCAATGGGCTGAAGGACAGGAGGAGCAGGATGACGGCATGACCAGACCCTGGGGAGGGTGGGCATCTCTCTCCCTCTCTTCCTCTCTCTCACTCTCATGTGCATACACACGTACTCTATCATGAAAAAAAGAAAACTTTTTAATTTATTGGGTTCTATTCAAATTAAAATAGAACCCAATACCAGCCATTTTTCAATCTATCGCTTTCCCCAAATATGGCTGAACTATCCTTTCCAGGTATTAATGACCAGTTAGTTCTAGTTCTGGATTCTCTATTTGAAACAGCAATTTGTTTACGTATTTATACACTAATTCAAATTGCTTAATCACTATTGTTTTAATTTTTAATCTTTTTAAACATCCAGTATAGCTAGTCTCATCTGTTACTCTTCTTCATATCACATTTTTAATTAAATACTTACTGGAGACATTTACTTTTGAATAAACTAGTTTTCAGCACACATTCCTTGGGGGAAAAGTGGTCTGGATATTTTATTTATTTATTAACTTGATAATAAATAATAAGTACTTATTTATTTATTAACTTGATTATAAATAAAAGTTGATACCTTTGCAATATAAGGATTTATATTTAGCCTTAAATGGCATTTGAATGTTTCTTTTATATAAATCTTGCTCATTTCTTATTAACTGTATTTCTAGACAAATCTTTCTGTGGCTCTTATAAATGACATGTTTCTTCAATTTTGGGGTTAGAAATCCTTGATTTGATGGCCTTAATTTTGAACCCAGAAACTGTATAAAACTTCCAATTGCTTATGCTATTTTTTTCAGTTGATCATCCTAGGTTTTATTTATTATATGTTTCTAAGGATAATTCATATATCATTTTTTCCATTTTATTGACTTTGTCCCCCTTATCTGTTTGTATTGTACAATAACTGTAGAATCATTTTAATTCTTAGTGATAGGAATCATATCTGTATTATTAAATTTAGTAAGAATGCTTTACTAAATTTAATAATATTTATTGAATTATTTTAAAATAAACATTATAGTGTATTCAGTTTCTTCATTTATCTGTACTTCTCTGTTCCTATTTTAATTAGACTTATATTTCACCAGGAGTGGATGTTAAATTATTTCAAAATATAACTTCATAATTCATGATGATGCAAATAATCATACAATTTTTCTTTTGATATATTGAAATGACTGATGATATTAATGTATTTCTCAATATTGAAAATGAACTTCACTAGTGTTATGAACTTCACTTAGTTGTGGTATACAATGTTTGTGTTTTATTACTGACTCTGATTGTCAGTATTCTATTTTGAAGTTTTGTATCAATATTAGCCTGCAAATGTAGAGATTATGTCAACTTTTGATAGAAGTGTTTTTGTTGAATTTATTAAGATAGCTTAGTTACCCAGCCAGTGGCATGGTGGTTAAGGCAGCTGGATTCTACAAGGCCAGCTCCACAGTTCAAGTCGGGGACTCAGCAGGTTGAAAAACTCACTGAGTGTGTGTGCATGTGCCCAAAATCTCGAGAGGAGAATGAAGGAGAAAGGATTGCAGCATGGCCATCCCCTCAGGGGGCAGAGTGATTTCTCACTTCCTCTCTCTCTCTCTCTCTCTCTCTCTGACAAGCACATGTGCCCCTATAGCAAAAGTTAAAAAAAAAGAAAGTTTGAAAGTTTGAAAATACTTTCAATACATGCACACAAACACACACGTATACGTCCATGCTCTAGAACAAGTTGTGCAGCATTGACATCTCCTGTCCTTGAAATTGTTCAGTCTCCCACCTGAGTATTTCTCAGACTATGTAAGTAGATATAAACAGAGTTGGGAATAGTATGTACATTTTTGGAAACCTTATTTCTCTTGATAGTTTGTCTGTTTGAATTTTCTTTATCTTCTGTAGTCAGTTTTGACCATTTATACTATTAATTTATATTGTGTTATTTATAATACAATTGTATTATCATTTCCAGTTTCTTGACTTGTGTTTCCCTTTTTCTCCTTTCTCCCGTTAATGTGCTAAAGAACATGAATGATTAAATTCTCTCATGCAATAAGCATGTCATTATGAGTTACCCAAATCTTGCTCATAATATATACATTTATTATTTATTGCTGGATTCCGTTGGTTAATACTTAGTTTTAAAATTTCAGATATATATTTGTAGATGAGATTGCCTTCTATTTTTCATTACATGTGTATTACATATTGACAAATCATAATTTTTTTTTACTTATAGGCATAAAATAATATTACTTTTAATACAATGTAGAATAATCAAATCAGGTCCATGAATTCATTTATCACCTCAACATTTTTATCTCTCAGGATGAGGCCATTAGAAATCCACCCTCCTAGCAATATTGAAATGGACAATACTCAAGTATTAGCTATATTCACCACACTGATTAGCATATCTCAAAAAAGTTAATAAAGTCAGGGACCAGCAGGTGGCATAATGGTTAAGGTGCTGGACTCCCACATGGCTGACTGTGGTTGGAGTCCAGAGTCTGGCAGCTTGAAGCTTCTGCTAGATGCATGTGTGTGTGTGCCCAAAGTCCCAAAAGGAGGCACATGTGCCCCTATAGCAAAAGTTAAAAAAAAAGAAAGTTTGAAAGTTTGAAAATACTTTCAATACATGCACACAAACACACACGTATACGTCCATGCTCTAGAACAAGTTGTGCAGCATTGACATCTCCTGTCCTTGAAATTGTTCAGTCTCCCACCTGAGTATTTCTCAGACTATGTAAGTAGATATAAACAGAGTTGGGAATAGTATGTACATTTTTGGAAACCTTATTTCTCTTGATAGTTTGTCTGTTTGAATTTTCTTTATCTTCTGTAGTCAGTTTTGACCATTTATACTATTAATTTATATTGTGTTATTTATAATACAATTGTATTATCATTTCCAGTTTCTTGACTTGTGTTTCCCTTTTTCTCCTTTCTCCCGTTAATGTGCTAAAGAACATGAATGATTAAATTCTCTCATGCAATAAGCATGTCATTATGAGTTACCCAAATCTTGCTCATAATATATACATTTATTATTTATTGCTGGATTCCGTTGGTTAATACTTAGTTTTAAAATTTCAGATATATATTTGTAGATGAGATTGCCTTCTATTTTTCATTACATGTGTATTACATATTGACAAATCATAATTTTTTTTTACTTATAGGCATAAAATAATATTACTTTTAATACAATGTAGAATAATCAAATCAGGTCCATGAATTCATTTATCACCTCAACATTTTTATCTCTCAGGATGAGGCCATTAGAAATCCACCCTCCTAGCAATATTGAAATGGACAATACTCAAGTATTAGCTATATTCACCACACTGATTAGCATATCTCAAAAAAGTTAATAAAGTCAGGGACCAGCAGGTGGCATAATGGTTAAGGTGCTGGACTCCCACATGGCTGACTGTGGTTGGAGTCCAGAGTCTGGCAGCTTGAAGCTTCTGCTAGATGCATGTGTGTGTGTGCCCAAAGTCCCAAAAGGAGAATGGAGGAGAAGGGATAGTGGCTTGGCCATACCCCCAGGAGATGATTTCTCACTCTCTGTCCTCTCTTTCTCTCTGTCTCTCTGGCAAGCACATGTGGTTATAGCAATAATCTCTCTCTAAACAAAAGAAAAAATATATATATTTCTCCTTCCAAGACTTTGTATCGTTTGATTATCATTGTCCCATTTCCCCCACTCTAGCCTCTGGTAACCACCCGTGTACTCTAAAAAGAAAACAAATAATCTAGTTAGGAAACGGGCAAAGGACCTGAATAAACATTTCTTCGTAAAAGATTTATGAATGGCTAAGAGATACATGAAAAGTGTTCGACATCACTTATCATTAGGGAAATGCAAATGAAAATCACAGTGAGATATCACTTCAAACCTGCTAGAATGGCTACCATAAAAAAGACAAAAATGAAAACCTTAGCAAGGATGTAAAAAAATAGGAACCCTGGCATACCACTGGTGAAAATGGAAATTAGTTTGGCCACTTGGAAAATAGTAAGAGGTTCACTGAAAGCTAGAAATAGAATTGCCATATGATCTGGCAACCCTACTCTGATACTTACCAAAAGATTTGAAAACAGTATGTCAAAGAAATATCCTCACACTCATATTCACTGTAGCATTATTTCCAATAGCTAAGTTATGGAATTAACCAGTGTTCATTAATTGATGGATGGATAAAGAAAATGTGATATGGACACAATAGAATACTATACAACCTTGGGGACCAGCAGATAGTATAATGGCTACATTGCTGGACTCACATGTAGTTGCCCACGGTTCAAGTCCTGAACCCAGTGGCTTGAACTCATGCCAGGCACATGTGCATGCATGCCCAAGATCCCAGGAGGAAAATGGAGAAGGGATTGCAACATGGTCATCCCACCTAGGGGGTGATTTCTTGCTTTCTGTCTCTGTCTCTCTGTCTTTTTGGCAAGCACACACGCCCTATAGCAAAAACCTCTCCAAAAAAATTAATAAAGAAATAAAAAAAAACACTATACAACTTTAAGAAAGGAAGAAATTCTGCTATTTGCTATCACATAGATGGAGATGAAGAATATAGGCTAAAGTCCAAGAAGCCAAATACACACAAAAAAAAACAAATACTGCATGATCTCAATTATATGAGGAATCTAAAATAATTGAACTCAAAAGAGCAGACAACAGAGTGGTGATTACCAGAGACCTTTATATATTTATTTACATTTTTGGAAATAACTATTTATTTAATTTTATTTATTATTATTATTACTATTAATTTGCCTTAGGGCACAAGTGCTCACCTGAGAAAGAGAAAGAAAGATAAAGTAAGAAAGCACCAGGTCCAGGACTCGAACCATGGTCAGCTATGTGGGAGTCCAACACCTCAACTGCCACACCACCTGCTGGCCTCCTTATTTATTTCTTCTTTCCTTCTTTCTCTGTGGTCCTTAGCACATTTTGCTCTTGAGTTCACTCTAATCTCATCAAGTAGAACGGAATTTGTGCTTTCTATTGGTTCTGGGAAGGAATTTGTATAAGGTAGGGATTATCTAATACTTGGCTATTAATATAGATCCCTAAGAAGTCAACTAAGCCTACTGTTTTTTATTGAAAACTACTAATTAAGTTTGTTAACTACTGATTACATTTCTTTAATGATTATAAGGAATCATCTATCATTTCTTCCTAAATTCAATTATGTCCAGGATACAATTACTTCTTTCAGCTTTGGTGGTACCTTCTCTTTTGAAAACGTCACCCCTCTCTGCTTTATTGCTATAATCACTTTTGTCTCTCAGTTTTTATCTCTGTCTTCCTATGGATGGTTTACTGCTATAACCTCTCTTCTCTTCCTGTTTCTATCCCTGTCTTCCTACAGAAATACTTCTCGAAAGGATTCTTTGCAATGATGGAATGTTCTATATCTGTCTGGTCCACTATGATGGCCACTAACCACATTTACCTGTAGAGCACTTGAACTATGGTTAGTGTGACTAAAGGACCGGTTAATTCAATTTAAATATAAATACGTATGTCTGGTGACTGTAAAAAGGACTATTATCTACTTTGTATATGTCTCACTTTAACTGCTTCCCCTTTTTTGCCCTTTTTTTTGTTTTAAGGATTTTGTAATACTGTTGATTTCATTTCTCATTATATTTTTTTTCCTTTATATTGTGTAGTTTGCTATACTTTTTCTAATATTTTAGTGGTTACCCTAAAGTTAGCCAGTACAGATGTCACCCAACTTACAGGGGTTCAACTTAGGATTTTCCAACTTTGTGATGGTGTAAAAACAACATACATTTTGTAGAAATCATACTTCATGGGACCAGCAGTGAGCGTAATGGCTATGTCTCTGGATGTAGTCAACCGCGGTTTGAGTCCCGGACCCGGGTGGCTTAAACTCACGCCGGGCACGTGTGCGTACGTGCCCAAGATCCCAAGAGGAGAAGGGATTGCGGCATGGCCGCCTGGGGGGTGATTTTTCGCTTTCTGTCTCTCTGTCTCTTTCTGTCTGTCTGGCGAGAGCGAGCTCCCTATAGCAAAAACCTCTCCAAAAAACAAAAAAAAGAAATCATACTTCAAATTTTGAATTTCAGTCTTTTCCCAGGGTAGCAATTTGTGGTATAACACTCTTGTGATGCTGCAGCTCCCACTACAACGAGGGTAAACAACTGAGACTCCATGTAGCCAGCACTTTGCCCAACTGTAGACTCATTTGCATACCCTGAGCTCCTTTAAGGTAGGCTAGGCTAAGCTACCACATTGGGTAGGTTAGCTGCCTAAATGCACTTTCAAATTGCAGCATTTCTAACTTACAGCAAGTTTACTGGGACATAACCCCATCGTAAGTGCTTTGATCTTTCTCTTTAAAATTTGAATACATATCAGCATGAATCACAGTTATCTGTGTTTATTATTTCTCCCCCTCAAAAATAGGTTATTTTATTTTTGTTGTTTTATACAGTCAATGTTTATTTAATTTTAACAATATTTGTTTACTAATAGTTTTACTCATTAGTCTGCTTTGCATCTTAAACCTTCAGGCAGAATTTCTTTCTAAACTACACTCTTTAGAATTATCTTTAAGAGTTGGGACCAGCAGATGGAGTAATGGTTACATCACAACTCCCACATAGTCAACCACGGTTCAAGTCCCAGACCCGACGGCTTGGAACTCACATCAGGCAAACATACCCTATAGTGAAAAATCTCTCTTTAAAAAAAAAAAATAGAAATATCTTTAATAATGATCTCATAGTGAACTCGCTCTGATATTTTTTATTGTTTTGTTTTTTCATCCTGAAAAGGTCTTTATTTTACTCCAGTTCTTAAAACATATTTTAATCAGTAGAAATTTGTCACAAAGTTATTTTCTTTTAGCATACTGAAGATATACTACTCACTTCTAATTTTGAACAGTTTGTTGGATTTGGGACAGTCTTTGGTGGGTGATGTCTATTGCTATCCTAGCTCTTATAAAGATTTTTTTCTTTGATATTCTGTAGTTTTAACGATGAGACAGTGAAGAGAAGACTTCATTATGAACCCTCTTTTCAAGAGATACAAATTCATTACTCATGCCATTGTTTCAATTTTAGGAGAAAAAAGGATTATTTAAACATTTTATGAGATATCTGCTCGGCATCAATGGACGTAATTATATTTTTCCTCCTGTAATTTATTGATGCAATGGATTATTTGCTACTTACTGTTATATTTCACTACACCTTTATTTCTGTGTAACACCTACTTAGTCATACATCTACTTGATGTATTTTTTTCTTTTGCTGATACTTTATTTAAAATGATCTGATCTTTACTTACTGCGATTGTCCATCGATTTACTTTAGATGCTATTATGATTAAGTTTTATTATTAAAATTTCACTGACTTTGTAAATGAAAAAGAAAGATTTGTGTCTCCTTTCTAGCCTAGGAGAATGTTCAATAATATTGTTAGTCTTTTAAAGATAATTTTAATTTCAGCTCTGAAGAGACTTATTTTGAGTGTCCTTTTCAATGGGATATATTTTATTACCTGCTGAATTTCTTCCATTGTGATTGGTCTGTTAAATTCTTCTGCTTCCATCTGGGCTATTTTGGTAGTTAGTATTTAGCCAGGAAATCATTGTACTTATCTTGATTTTCCAAGTTGCTTCCTTTTTCTTGTGTGTAGCAGTATTTCAAGATTTGTAGATTTTTCCTTTATGTTTCATTATCTTTCTTAGTTCTTACTGATTTTCCCTCTTTATTTTTTCTCCTCTCCCTTTCCTCAGTAACACTTGCAAATTATATCTCAGTTTTACCAGTTTCATGGAAAAGTATCGTGATGATTCATCCTTCCCATTTTTGCTGTTTGCAATTTTATCAGTTTGCTTTTTTCTATAATTCCCACTTTTTTACTTCTTTTGATCAAATGATGTTAAAACAAAATTTTTTATTACTTATTTACTTTTCTTTATTTATTAAAACACATTTAAAACACAAACGGTTTTTTAAAGAATTATTTATTATTATTAATAACCATTTCTTTAATTTACTATAGGGCACATGTGCTCACCAAAGAGAGACAGAGAAAGAAAACAGAGAGACAGAAAGAGAAAGAAAAAGTGAAAACGTGGGACCAGCAGTTAGCATAATGGCTATGTCACTGAACTCCCATGTAGTCAACTGCGGTTCGAGTCCCAGATCCGGTGGCTTAAATTCATGCCAGGCACCTGTGCGTGAATTTCTTTACTGAAAACATTTCAATAACCACATATAGATCCAGATCTATCAATAGAGTATTTTACAATTTCAAGTAGACAGAAACTCTATAGTACTATGACACTGGGACATCTCAATTCTTTTCTTTTAATTAAAAGAAAGAAAGAAGAAAAGAAAAAAAGATAGAGAAGAGAAAAGAGAAAAGAAAGAAAAAGATAAAAGAAAGATTCCCCAAAAATCGATACTGAGAGAGGCTCTTGACCTGATGTTGGTTTTCCCATCAATGCCAGTGGGTGGAAGGAATTCAGTTAGAATTGTTTATGTTTCTTTGTTTGTTTTTAAAGCTTATTTATTTTATTAGAGAGTGTAACAAGTACTCCCAACAAGATCTCACAGTACAATTCTCCTCATCTGTTCCAGCCAGCCAGGATCATGAACATACGTATGTGCCCAAGATCCCGAGAGAACGGAGGAGAAGGGATTGCAGCGTGGCCATCCCCCCTGGGAGATGATTCCTTGCTTTCTATCGCTCTGTCTCTCTCTATCTTTCTGGTGAGCGCACGTGCCCTATGGCAAAGACCTCTTAAAAACATAAAAAGAAGAGAAAAAGTGAGAAAGTATGCTACCAGGTCCAGGACTTGAACTTCAGTCCAGTCCCTTAACCACCATGACAACTGCTAGCCCCAAACACAAATAGTTTTGAAACTACAGCTTTGACTGTTCCATATGGTTTTGTGTGAAATATTATTTTTATTTTATTCTATATAGTAATGCCCTTTAAATAATCAGCTTTGTTATTAGTTATATTCTAACTATTAAGAAGTCATGGCTCAGGACCAGTCCAGTAACCTAGTGGTTAAGGAAGCCGGATCCCACATAACTGATCGTGGTTTGAATTCTGGCTCTGGCAGCTTAAAAAACACACCAGGTGCATGTGCATGTGTGCCCCAAATCCTGACAGGATGGAGAAATGGAAGAGAAAAATTGTGGTGTGACCAAACCCCTATTGGAGGTATTTTCTCCTCCTCCTCTCTCTGTCTCTTTGTCTCTCTCTCTCTGCAAGTACATGTTCCCTCTGGCAATTAAATTTTAAAAATCAAGAGGTCCTGGCTTAAAAAATTTACAATTTAAAAACCTATCTATGCCAACCAAAAGTGAAAAAAAACTTAGTTTTACACTATGTTAATTTTAAAATATATTTGCTTTTCAAAAACATGTTTTAAAACTTCTGCTATGTTCTTTTTGGGAAAGATGCAGCATAGAAAATAATGAGGATCAAAAGAAATTAGATGTAGTAACTTCAGACAAACCTGCATTCTCAGGTGTAAGTATTGAATAAGACAAAGTGGTTTAATTGATTAATGTTGAAGTATATTAAGAAGTATTAGTCTCTTTCTTTTTCTTTCTTTCTTTCTCTCTCTCTCTTTCTTTCTCTTTCTTTCTCTCTCTCTCTTTCTTCCTTCCTTCCTTCCTTCCTTCCTTCCTTCCTTCCTTTCTTTCTTTCTTTCTTTCTTTCTTTCTTTCTTTCTTTCTCTTTTGCTGCAGAGCATGTACCAGAGAAAGATAGAGAGAGGGAAAGTGAGAAATAACCCCCCCCCCCAGGGGATGGCAAATCACAATCCCTTCTGCAGTCTCTTCTCAGGATCTTGGGCATGCACACACAGGCACCCATGAGATTTTAAGCCACTGATCTAGAATCCAACACTTGGACCTCTACACCATCTACTGGACCAGTAATAGTCTTTCTTTACTGAGAACATTTCAATAACCACATATAGATCCAGATCTATCAATAGAGTATTTTACAATTTCAAGTAGACAGAAACTCTATAGTACTATGACACTCAATTCTTTTCTTTTAATTAAAAGGAAGAAAGAAAGAAGAAAAGAAAAAAGATAGAGAAAAGAGAAAAGAAAGAAAAAGATAAAAGAAAGAGTCCCCTAAAATTGATACTGAGAGAGGCTCTTGACCTGACGTTGGTTTTCCCGTCAATGCCAGTGGGTGGAAGGAATTCAGTTAGAATTTTTTATGTTTCTTTGTTTGTTTTTAAAGTTTATTTATTTTATTAGAGAGAGTAACAAGCACTCCCAACAAGATCTCACAGTACAATTCTCCTCATCTGTTCCAGCCAGCCAGGATCATGAACACACATATGTGGCCTATACAGGTTGACAGGGAACCTAACCCATAGTCTTCCATGTGGATTCAGCATCACAAATTAGTGCATTACCACTGCACCACCAAGCTGACCCAGAACTGGTTTTATTTAGCAAAAGTGAAAAAAAAAAAAATAAGATGTTTCTATTTCTCACGGAGCCGGTCAAATTTGTTTCAATTATACTTCCCCTTGCAGTTAAACATTTTCATCCTCTTATAACAGACTTGGGGAAAGAGCGATGTGAAGTGTATGCATGTTAGGCAAATTCTCTTTACAAGCTAAGTGATGTAAACTAATTGAATGTGTAACATTACGTTTATATATACATATATATATATTTAGACATACACACACACACATAAACAAAATCTGTACGTTATTAATTAAAACAAATTTAAGGGCTGGCCCAGTGGCCTAATAGTTAAAGAGAGCTGGATCCCACATGGGCAACTGCCTCTCAAGTCCCAGACCTGGTGGCTGAGAAATATGCTGGGTGCAGATACATGTGCATGTGCCCAAAATTTGGACAGAATGGAAAAATGGAAGAAAAGAAATTACAGTGTGACTACACCCCATAGAGGCTACTTTCTTCCTCTCCCTGTCCCTCTGTCTTCTGGTGAATGTACACATCCTCTAGCAAAATTTCCAAAATTAAATAAAATAGGAGAGATGCCTTTTTTCTGTTATATGCTTGGCAATGCAACCTGAGTTTTTAAAAATATACACAAGCATTGTAGTGATTTTCAAAAGGCATATGAAACACAAGCCCAATTGTATCTTCCTGTGTGAATGTGTAGATTTCTGTACACACACATATCACACACGTGTATCAGAGTACTATCAGTTATATGATGAAGCGCTCACAGTTCTATCATGGAGTAGAGGCACTGAAGCCAGTATACACATATATTATGGTTGTATTCCATTTTAATTTTAATTTTAATTTTAATTTTTTTTTATTTTTGGAGAGATTTTCGCTATAGGGCGCGTGCGCTCGCCAGACAGACAGAGAGAGACAGAGAGACAGAAAGCGAGAAATCACCCCCCAGGGGGGATGGTCAGGCCACAATCCCTCCATTCTCCTCTCAGGATCTTGGGCACACACGCATACACGCCCGGCGTGAGTTATAAGCCACCGGGTCCGGGACGTGAACCGCGGTCGACTACGTGGGAGTCCAGCGACATAGCCATTATGCTAACTGCTGGTTCCCAATTTTTATTTTTTATTAAATATAATAATTACTCATAGTTAGGGTGGGTACAATGTGATTTTCTTCACCACATGAATATAATGTCAACTAATTAAATCATAGTAATTCGTATATCTATTTTCTCAACCATTTGTCACTACTTTATGTTGGGAACATTTGAAATCCTCTTTTTCTTTTTAGCTATTCTGAGGTACACAGAAAGTTGTCGTTAACCATGTTCTCCCTACTGCACTTTGTAACACTAGAGAGTGTTCCTCTGATCTGTCTGTAATTTTGTTTCATTAATCAACATCCCTCGATCCTCTCCCCATTTTTCCCAGTCTTTTGCAGTCATCCTTCAGCTACATAGTTCCATGAAGTCAGCAAATACATTTGACTCTTTCTGGTCTTTGTGTTTTCAAAATTTTCTACCTTTAAAGACAATAATATATTTGAACATATTTTTAAGTTAAATCTGCCAAACACAATCAACGTTGTGTTAAAGGCTAGGGGTGCTGAGGTAAGCAGCAGCCATGCACCCACACCAAGGGTGAAATCAAAGGAATGCCAGACACCTGGGACATGGCTCAACTGCTCACCGCCTCTAGCTGCAGTCTTTAACTCAATTAGGGTCTTGTCTTTTTTCCCTTGGCTTTTTCAAACTTTGTGTTACCTTCAGGTTGTGATGAAAAAGGTAATAAACGATTGTACCCGTGAAATCTGGGAGCACAGGAAAAACTTGTCCCTAATCATCGACTTGCGTTACATGCCGTCATAGCATTCATTCATATTTCTAAATAATACCTATCAACCTTTGCGGATTTCCCATCTAATTTGTAATGCAAGAAGACTGCATTATTTATTCAGAATCTATTTTTGTAGTCTTCTATATGAAGTTCCAGTGTATGTCAACCGTCCTTCTTTGAGTCATTCTGTCCTTGAGCCTATAAATATTAAAATAATGGCTTACATGTGAGATACTGTTTATATTTGTGGTTATCTCTTAATAGTTGTAGAATAGTTTTATATAAATGCTATGAAATTTAAATCCTTACATTATTGAAAAAATGTAAGCAGTAGAGAAACAGACGGGTAATGAGCTGTGACTTGTCGCAAGTGCGTCCTAAGATTTATACCAAGAATCTATCAACTGATAGGAAAATGTGTCTGGACAAAGACCAATTGCCTGGAGTTAGTACACAATCTAATTTTAGACCCTTTCACTTTTTTTTCCTGGAATGACAGGAACAATATGATTGAGTCACTTTGCTGAAAACAATTGAACAAGACTGACAAATGTGTAATGCTTCAGACCATGAAATCCCAATTGGTCCAATCACAGATCAATTTATCATGCCTGCAGGGATGTTATTGTAGCTAAAAGTCGTGTTCTCTCCCACTGTGATAACGACTGAATGGAACTGGGCCAGGTTCACTGCGAAATCTATTCGAGCGTGTGTCTTCAGATTCTTTTTTTCAGTCAAAGAGTTGTTCCATAATTTAATTTCTTTCCTTTTAATACTCTTGACAAAAGCCATTACAAAGTCTCTTGACAAGATTTTATGCAGTGTTTGGAGAGGTTTCTTCTGTGATTGTGAATGGTTGTAGAGCAATAAGCAATACAAGTTGTTCACCCAGCAGGGCAGGAGCAATGAGCTACAATCTCAACTAGCGACTACAGCACAGTTCTACATTATCAATTATAAGCTATGGTCTGGAAAAATCTGCTTTGAAAAATGGAAGGTTAAATGGAAGGTTTTTTTTTTTTTTTTTTTTAAGTTTTTTGCCATGAGGCATGTACGCTAGCCAGAGAGAGAGAGAGACGTTGAGAGGGATGTGAGAAAGCATTCCCCAAAAGGGATGACCACACTGCAATCCTTCCTCTATTCTCCTGGGATTCTGGGCACATATGCACACACGATCAGTGTGATTTTCAAGTTCTGATTCAAAGTCTGGAACTCAAACCATGGTTGACCATGTGGGAGTCCAGCGCCTAAACCAGCACGCCACTTGTTAGCCCCCAGATAAAAGAAATAACTAAGAAACAACAATTTTAGAGAAGAGTCCAAGTTAAGTCACAGAGTCAGGAAACAGATTGTGTAATATTGGATCATCAGGAAAGTCATGACACATTTTTGCATAGAAAAAAACATCATGACTTTCCTGACCACCTAACAGTTTAAAATCTCAGAGGCAATCATAGAATCTACAGAAAAGTGAGAGAGTGCAGACAAAATCACAGTTCTCACTCCTCCCTCAACAGTTTGTCTCTAACTCAAGGTGTGGGCCTTAGCCTCCTCTTCTCCCTAACAGAGCCAACTTGTTGCCGAAAGTGGAACCTGGTCTCAAAGCTGAGCTCTTTCTTCAATCCACCATTTTTCTTAAAGCAACTTGAGCTTGTAGAAATGGCAACATAGACTGGAAAACCTGTTAGATTTGCTGGTGTTTACTCTGTGGAGTGATTAGTAAGATAGGAAGAGTAAGACTTGGGCCCTTACCAGGACATGCATGTAGTGACAAAAAAAAACTTTTCAAGAACAGGGACTAGCAGATGGCATAATGGTTACGTCGCTGGACTCCCACATGGTTGACGGCAACCGGGAGGCATGAAACACAACAGGCACATGTGAGTATGTACTCAAAATCCTGAGAGGAGAATGGAGGAAAAGGGATTGGGAAATGGCCACGCCCCCTGGAGGGTGATTTCTCACTTCCTGCCCCTTTCTGTCTCTCTGGTAAGCACATGTGCCAGATAGCAAAAAAATCTCTTAAAAAATAAAAAAGAATATATTGCTATATGTTGCTGTATGTTGCTGTATTGCTAGGGGCTGGATGTGCGTGGTGGGAAAGTGTGACACTTTGCTCAGCTGACCCACATGTGGAGGTTCTAGGTTCATGTCCAGAGAACTCCCTGAGTATGCCAGGCTCACATGTGCCCATGATCTGGGGCTGGCTGCACCTGGGGCTTCATTGCAGGATTGAGACCCTCATGGGGGCTGTATCTCCTCTTTGTCTCTTACTCATGAAGTAAATAAATACACTTTTTTTAATAAAAGGTACTTTCTAGGTGACCAGGAACTTCCAGGTTCTAATAGCAGGAGGAAGCGCTTACGGAACGTCTCCGGGTTTCACAAGCTGAGTTTCCTCAGAGAAGAGCTGAGAAAGGATGATTGAAGGAAGTCAGACTTGGAGATTTCTCTAGGCTTAGGATTTTATTGCTGTCGTTATTGTTTCATTTAATTTTTTCTTCCAGTAGTAACAGATTAATAGTTAGAAATGTGGGCTCTATTTTTAAAGTATTAAAAATACAGTAACAACCATTCAGAAGGGTCCAATCTGAATATGATCTCACTGATAGCATTGTACCTGAGGGAAAAACATGCTCCATGGCTGATGGTGCTGGCACACGGCATCGTGGGAGTCCTCCATCACCGCAGCACACAAGTGTCCCAACTAAAAGCCCCAGGTTTTGGCTAGAAGTCACCAGCACCATTGCCATCTCTGTTCCTCCAACTTGGGAAAGAGCCCAAGAGAGATGTACTACTCTGTACTGAATGGCATTTATGAACCATGCATTCTGAGGGGTGATCCTGGAAGGCGCCATGTTTCTGTGCAGCCCAGTGGTTCACGACCAGGAATGTGGATGAAATAGTGCAGCCTAGAGAGCTATTTCCCCTGTTCCTTCTGCCTCTCTCTGATTGAGCTGCGGTTGTTAACTTCTAGTCAAATTAAGTAAAGGACAAAAAGAGCATGAGTCTTTACATTGACAAACACTACGTATCGGTAATATCTGTAAGTGGGGATGTTCCATGATAATCACAGTGACTAGTTCTTATGTGAATTGTATGGGCCAAGCGTGGTTTTACATGTACTTGCTATTTAATCTTCACATCAGTCTCATGAAACAGGAATTGTTATTATCACTGCATTGCAAATGGAGAAGAGAGGCACACAGAGAAAATTGCTTGGGGTCACACAGGTAGAATGTGCTGAAGGTGGAACTTAATTTCTGACAGTTTGTTGTCACCCTAACCTCGTTTTTCTTTTTTTTTTTTTGAGAGGTTTTTGCTATAGGGCACGTGCACTCGCCAGAAAGACAGAGAGAGCCAGAGAAACAGAAAGCAAGAAATCACCCCCCAGGGGGGATGCCCATGACACTCCTCCTTCTCCTCCATTCTCCTCTTAGGATCTTGGGCATACACACACACGTTTGAGTTTAAGCCACTGGGTCTGGAACTCGAACCATGGTTGACTCCATGGGAGCCCAGTGACATAGCCATTACACCAACTGCTGGTCCCCACCCTAACCTCTTAACCATCATAACATACATCTCATTTTCAGCCAAACCATTTTGGGCACCCTCATACTTTAAAATTTTAGAAGTGTGTGTGTGTGTGTGTGTGTGTGTGTGTGTGTGTGTATTATTTTGTTCTTATGATTCCCAATTAGGTAATCATGTTTCAACACAAATTTTTGACTAGATCTCTAAACTGTTGGGATATTATTGAAATATTTTAAAGAAAAAAATTATGTTCTTATTATGATGGATATTTTCTTGCCTTCCAAGAAAATGACATATTTTCTACTTTTATTACCAATTCCTACATAACTGTGCATGGTTCTTTGTTCAATTAACTATTAGGATCTTACTTGTTACTTTTCTATTTGAATAAACTTCTTATAAATTATTATGCAGTAGTCAACGTTTTTTAAGAGAGATAGTTTTTGCTATGGGGTATGTGCACTTGCCAGAGACACAAAGAGAGAGACAGTGAGAAATCAGTCTCCAGAGGTTATGGTCACACCTCGATCCCTTCTCCTCCATTCTTCTCTTGGGATTTTGGGCACACACACACACACACACACACACACACACACACACATACACACATGCCTCGCACATATCTCAAGACACTGTGGCACATATTTCAAGCCACTGGGTCCAAGACTCAAACGATGGCTAGCCACGTGGGAATTCAACACTGTAACCACTATGCCACCTGGTGGCTCTAGTAATAAATTTTTCATAATATTTGAGTCAAATATTTTACCAAATGTTTGCCTGACTTTAATGTTTTGGTAATTTTATGTACAGACAAATTTAATATTCTATTTACTCAAAAAGACTTTTCCCTGGTTATTTTTTCTTTGCTGTGTGCGATTATTTCTAATTCAGAAGACATACCAAAAATAATCAGTCCAGGCTACCTGAACTGTGATTTGTTGACCAGTATCAGGCTAAGGACTAGAAGTTACTAGTTGACAACAGAAATTAGGAAGAAACACTTAGAAACTTCCAGAGCAATATGAAAGAGTAATTTTATGTGTATTGATTCTAATAGTAAAAATGAGATTTATAGTTTATCTTTTTTATTCCATTTTTCTAATATTTTATTTTTAATGCTTTTTTTTTTTTTTTTACTTTTTAGCGTGATTTTTGCTATAGTGCATGTGTGCTCGCAAGAGAGACAAAAAGAGATGGAGAAACAGAAAGTGAGAAATAACCTCCCCAGGGGAGATGGCCACACCACAATCCCTTCTCCTTCATTCTCCTTTCAGAATTTTGAACACACATGCAACACACCTTGTGTGAATTTTAAGTTGTTGGTCTGGCACTCAAACTGTGGTTGACTATGTGGGAGTCCAGCGACTTAACTGTTATCCCACCTGCTGGTCCCAATGCATTGTTAAAATTACTACCCATGATTGGGACCAGCAGGTGGGGTGGTGGTTAAGGCGCTGGACAATCCCACGTGGCTAACCTCAATTCGGGTACCAGAGCCGGTGCCTTGCTTTCTCACTTTCCTCCTCTCTCTCCCTCTCCCTCTCTCTCTCTCTCTCTCTCTCTCTCTCTATCTATCTATATGTGTGTGTGTGTCTGGCCACATTAAAATAAATAAATGAATAAATAAAAATTAAATAAATAATTCTTAACAACAACAAAAAAAAAACGCACTACCCATGACATGTTGGGAGAAGGAGTTTGGAGGAATAACTGGTCTTCTCCACAAAAACTTTGAGAATCATCGATCTATATTTTCTCCCCATTTCCATCATATAAAAGAGGCAACATTAAAAAGTTTGGTTTTTGTTTTTGTCTCTGTCTAGTTTATGCACATACATAATTTAAAGAGAAATATATTTTAATATATGCTGTGTTATGTGTTTACTCATTATTATAAAAAAAATTCAGAGTAGCAAAATGGCAGACTAAGAAACACCCAACCTAACTCCCCCTACAGAAGCATCAAAAAGAAAAAAAAAGAAGAAGTTACCTAAACCAAGAGCTCTGGAAAATAGTCAAAGACTGATAAAGCAGTTCTTTATTTTTTTATTTTGTTTTGTTTGAGAAAGAGAGAAAGAGAGAGAGTGTGTGTGTGTGTGTGTGCGCGTGCGTATATGTTTTGGTGGCCTTGGTTAACTTGGTTATTATAGTCCCGGCATTTTTTTTTCAAGATTTTTGCCATAAGGATGCATGCACTCACCAGACAGGGACACAGGCCGTGAGAAGTAAAGTGAGAAATCACCCCCTGGGGGAAAGGTCATCCCACAATCCTTTTTCCTACTGGGATTGTGGTCATGCACATACATGTGACAGCATGATTTTCAAGCCATCAGGTCCTGGACTGGAACCATAGTCAGCCAGGTGGGAGTCCAACATCTTAATCAACATGCCTACAGCTGGTCCCCAGTTTCTAGCATATAAGAAAATCTGTGTCAAAAACATTAGCTTAGTATGAACTAAAGGAATAGAGACTTCAATTACCACATATGACAAAAATAGTTTTTACTAAAAATAGCTTGCAAAACTGTCTAACAGACTCCTATATTTTTCAACAATTAGAAAAAGAAAAAAAAAAGGAAACTCTGGTGAAGAAGGGAAAACTTAATTTGCAGAGTTACATTTTAATAGTCAAATTCTCAATTTGTAATAGAAAAAGAAAAAACCATAATACATACAAAGAAACAAGAAAAGACAGTCCACTAAAAATTACAAAATAAACTAAAATTAATTGAAAAATACCTCTAAGAAAGCACAGACATCAGATTTATAAACCAAAGAGTTTAAAACAACTGCTTTATATATGCGCAAAAATATAAGGTAGGCCCAGCCAGTGACATAGTGCTTAAGGCAACTGAACCCCACATGGTGCACTATATGCTTTGATTTGCAGACTCAGCAGCTGGAAAGCAAAGGCCAGGCATGTCTGTGTGCATGCCCAGAATCGTGAGAGCAGAATGGAGAAGGGCTTGTTGTGTGGCCATCCCCCCGGGACATGACTTCTCACTTTGCCCCACCTCAAAGCCCACTCTGACAAGCACATATGCCTTATAGCAAAAGAAAACAAACAACAAACAAAAAATTAAGGTAAACGCAAACAAAAACATTTAAAGAAATTTTAAAAAGATAACCTGAACAAAATGAGAACATCATTTTATAAGGATAGAAATTTTCAAAGGAGCTAAAGAGAAATTACGAAGTTGAAATTACCATATGATTGCAATTCTAGGTATCTATTCACAGAATTACAGACTCGGGTACTCGTCCAGTAATGATCAAGTAGTATTATTCACAAGAGCCGCAAAGGGGCTAACTGGAAACAGAGATCATTTTATTTCTTCCTTTCCAAAAGGAATACTTTTCTTATCTAATTGTTCTTGCTAAAACTTTCAATCTTCTGGCCGACTCCTTAGCCTAGTGATTAAAAGAGGTGGCTCCTGGGACCAGCAGTTAGGGTAATGGCTATGTCACTGGACTCCCACGTAGTCAACCGCGGTTCGAAACCCGGACCCAGTGGTTTAAACTCATGCCGGGTGCGTGTGCATGCGTGCCCAAGATCCCAAGATGAGAATGGAGGAGAAGGGATTGCGGAGTGGCCATCCCCCTGGGGGGTGATTTCTCGCTTTCTGTCTCTCTGTCTCTCTCTGTCTGTCTGGCGAGCGCACGCGCCCTATAGCAAAAACCTCTCCAAAAAAATTTTTAAAAAGAGGTGGCTCTTTGAGTTTGGCAGGTGGCATAGTGGTTAAGGTGCCAAACTCCCACATGGCTGACTGTGGTTCAAATTTTGGACCCAGTGGTTTAAACTCGTGTTAGTTGCATGTGTATGCATGCCTAACATCCTAGGATAAAAAGAGAGAAGTGACTGGGGCTGGGACTCAAACCCTGGCTGACCACATGGGATCGAACTCCCTCCTCACAGCACTCACCTGCTGCAGTATGTGCCCAGTCCCCTTTGCTGATTTTGTTCTTATCCTGTCTCTGTAATAACATCTAGTCTTAAGCAGAACTATATACACTGAATTCTGTGAGCTCTCCTCAAGAGTCCTCAAACCTGTGAATGGCAGGGACCGCCTGCCATATATATTAATCTTTAATCCTGAAATCAGTCTACAGTTGTTTTTTTTTTAAGATTTCTAGTTTGATTTTTATATTGTGTATGGGTTTGTTTTTTCTTTGTTTTTGAATCTGAAGAAAGCTGTGTGGGATGAAACCAGGACATGGTACATTGGTGCCACTACTGGGCCCACATGGGAATGGTCCTGAGTCTGTGCCCAGAGACCTCCCTGAGCAGGTTGGGTGTGTGTCCATGAGCCTGCAACCCGTGCCAGTGGAGCCTGGGAGGAGATTGCAACCTGAAGAACTTTGCTGGAGGTCCCATCCTCTTTCTCTCTCTCTCTCTCTCTCTCTCTCTCTCTCTCTCTCTCTCTCTCTCTCTCTCCCCTCCTTTCTCATTGAAATAAATAAATGAAAAATATTTTCAAAAATATCAATAAATTAAAATAAAGAGGGACCACTCCTATAGCTTAGTGGTTAAAAAAGTCAAATTCCACATGGCTGACCACAATTCAAACCTCATCCCTAGCAACTTAAAGAACACACCAGGTTCAGGGGGTAGCTGGTGACCTGGTGGCTAAGGTAGCTGTATTCCACATAACTGACACCACCGTTAAAATTTCAGACCCAGTGGCTTGAAAAAAAACATGCCTGGCACCTGTGCATGCCCAGAATCCCAAAAGGAAAATGGAGAAGAAATTGCAGCATGGCCATTCTTGTAGAGAAATGTATCCCCACTTTCTTCCTCTCTTTCTCTTTCTCTGAAGATTACATGTACTCTCTAGAAAATTTTTAAAAAGAAGAAAAGACACACTTGAGATACATGAATGCATGCCCAAGCTCCAGACAAGATGAAGAAATGCAAGAAAAGGGATCGTGGTGTTATCATTCGTTTAGGATTACTTTTTCTGTGTGTGTGTGTGTGTGTGTGTGTGTGTGTGTGTGTGTGTGTGTGTGTCTCTCTGGAGAGTGGGTATGCCCTCTTGCTAATAAAAACATAATATAATAATAAGGGCCAGCAAGTGACATGGTGGTTAAGACACTGGACTCCCATAAGACCGAGTGTATTTCGAGTCCCAGACCCAGTGGCTTGAAAATCACTGCAGACATGTGTGTGTGCCTGCCCAAATCCTGGTAGGAGAATGGAGGAGAAGGGATTGTGGTGTGGCCATCTTCCCTAGGGAGCGATTTCTCACTTTCCTTTTCACTCTCTCTCTTTCTCCAGTGAGTGCAGGTTCCCCAAGGCAAAAGCCTCTAAAATATAACGATAATAATAATAATAAAGTTAGATGTCTGAAAATCAATATTTTTGGTTCCCAAATACATCCTTGCCAAAGTATTTCCTTCTGACATTACTCCCATTCCTGGTTTTGTATGCATCATTATTTTCATTCCATCCTCTTTATATGACAATTCAGGTAATACCCCCAGGGTAGACTGAAACAAAATTATTAATGAAGGTGCTTTCTTAGTACCTGCTATATTGCCTAAGTCTCTAAGCATCATATATTTTTAGTCTCTGAACCTGCTGAGAAGATAAAATTCTTAAAGTCAGTCAGGCAGGAAGTATTTGTCAAGATCAGCTGCTAACTTGTGTTCCAACTCAACGCCATATGCCTTTTAAATGGTGTAAATTCCTCCCAGACCCTTTACATGTGTTGTTACTTTTACTCTATAATGTTATGGATTTATATGTTTTTCTAGTTTTTACAGGTAGATTTTAAACATAACTGGTAGACTAGAGCATGCTTTAAATGGCAAACACCTTCATGTATTTCCTGGTAGTTATTCTTTTCCAAGCAAAATCCTGAACAGAAATGAAGATGTAAGCTCCAGGTTACAGTGTTGTTAACACAGAAACCATCGCGCATCTCAGAGGGAAAATGATATACAGAAAGGCTTTGGAATATAATGTCCCACTTTAAAAAAAAAGTCACTCAGGTAATTTAATGTAAACTCTTAAAAGGCAGGAAATATTCAAGTTAATTAGAAGTAAAAATGGCTTTTATATTGTTTTATGTAATTCTGCTTCTGCCGAGTAAAATTCAATATCTTTATAGAATTAAGTCCTTGAACACAGGCTGCCAACTATGGAAATAATTTTGTCATTTTTAGAACATGTTGAAAAAGAACACCATTTGCTGTATTAAATGGACAAGAGAAAGCTTTGGAACTGACAGAGGATGGTTATGACAGGAAGAATAGACTCTCATGTTCTGGGAAGAGAGTAAAATAAACACAGAAATTAAAATGATATGAAAGAGGCACAAAAGGCCAGGTTTGTTCAAAAACAAAAACAAAACTCCCAAGCAAAATTTAACCCTCAGGACAGGACTTAGAAGAATTAGAAGCCCAGAACTGATTTTTCAAACAAAATTAAGCAAGAGATGCAAATTTGTTTACTTCATAACTTTTCTGTTCTTGAGCTCTCAATTTTCATGTCTCTCTTTTGGCCGGAAGATTTCCTCAAGTTATACGTTAAATAACGATACACAGGCAGTATATTTTCTGACTCATTATCATGGTATGTCTTTCTGTTCACTTTCAAATGTTTTTAAAATTTTTGGCTTGTTATACAATTCCTGCTTCACAGTTCTTACTTCCAGCCTGGTGGAAGACAGAATTCAACAAATCCTCCTCCCCCAAAAAAGTTACAATAAAGTAAGACAAAAGTGTCAAAAACATGAATGTCAAAACTCTGGAAATACACCAGAGCATGTACCAAAGTGAGAAACAGTTACTTCTGAAAACCACTGAGCTTCTGGTTAGAGTGGAAGGAGTCTCGTGCTATGGCCCAAGGCTGCTCCCAACCATTTCCCCACTGCGGTTGTCCTTCAGGAGCAAGGGAGACAGTGAAAACTGGCACCCTTGATGCCACTGCCCATGGAGGTTCTCTTCACCTGGAACATTGCCAGTTGAGGTGGCAGACCCATGACAAGCAGAGAGAGCCAGCATCTCATTTGAGTTTGCAGCTTTGTTTGGAACAAGCAAGGCCTGGAAGATTAGCTGAGGACTGAACAACAGTGTTAGGAGATGTCTTTTGAGATAACCATCATTCAGATTCATCCTAGGAATTACTACCAAGTGATCATTGTGGTCTTAATGTGCATTTTCATAATAGTGTTGAACATATTTTGACATGCGTATTTTCCCCTTAGTAAGTCTTCATAATGTGTTCAGTAAAATGCCTCAAGTTGTCTTTTATCCATATTCTACTTGAATAAAATTTTACTTTATTCCTGGTAAGTTGTGAAAGTTCTTAATAGTCGAGGTAATAATCTTTTGTTGGCTATGTGGGTTGCAAATATTTCTTCTCATTCTGTACCTTGTCTTTTCATATTCTCAACAGGATCTTTGGCAGAGCAAAAGCCTTTCATTTTGATGAAATTCAATTTATCAGTTTTTTTTTTCTTTTATGCCTCATACTTCTGGTGTTAAAACTAGCCCTAAATCTGAAAGATTTTCAGCTAAGTTTTTTTTCCCCAAATGCCTTATGTATTTTTGTGGGCTTTATTTCTGAGTTCTCAGTTCTATTCCATTGATCTATGTGTCTCTACCAGTACCACACAGTATGATTACTGAATTAGATAACAATATCTCAAATTTATCAGACTGATTGATCCCCCATTATTCTTCTTTCCCAAATGGTTCAGTAAGTCTAGTTTCTTTGTCTTCCCATATAAATTTTGGAATGATTTTGCATATGTCTACAAGGCTGTTTTTTTTTTTTTGGTAAAAAACCTTTCCAGGATTTTGATAGAATTGGATTAAACCTGTATATTAATGTGGTGAAAACTAACATCTTCATTATGTTGTCTTCCAATCCTTGAATATGTTACTTAAATTTTCTGGATTTATGTCAAAGCCGTGTCTCTCTCTCTCTCTCTCTCTCTCTCTCTGTGTGTGTGTGTGTGTGTGTGTGTGTGTGTGTGTGTGAAGAGAGTGAGTCGAAGTCCTAGTTCCCTACATGGACCTCTTGGACATCAATCCCAAGGGAGGTGGAGTGGATCACCTTACAACCAGGTGAGGCTGGAAGCCTAGGCTGCCTCTGCGCTCTTGGTGGCACCACTGGGGGTGGGATCACATTCTTCTTTGTGGTCCTTACATGGCAAAGAGTGGCTACTAGCTTGAAGTTTCCTGCCTCAGTAAGGTGCCCCTTCATGGTCTTTCAGCTGGAGAAAGCAGATGTTTGTTTTGTTTGGAGGTTTTATGTCTTTGCCTGTTGACATTTCTGGGTTGCCTACTTCCTCTTTGCCAAGTCTCAACAAGATAGAGAAAAAAACCTAGGAAGGTCAACATGGTGTGTGTACATGAATCCTGATGTCACCTACCAGGCTTCCTCTGCTTCCTTCTGGGAGATTTTGCAGTTCTTGAATTTTTGTGAGAATAGACGTATAAAGAAGGAGAGGTTAGAAAGTGGAGAAGTCAGGGAAGGATGAAAGTAGCCATCACAAAGTTGAGGAAGAGCAACAATAAGTTGTGGAGAGTCAGGGATGAAAAAGGAAACTACAGGGACCAGCAGGTGGTGTGGTGACTAGGGGCTTTGGACTCTCAAGTGGTCAACTACGGTTCAAGTCCTGGACCTGGTGGCTTGCTTTCTCACTTTCTGTCTCTCTCACTCTCTCTTACTCTGTACCTCTCTGGTCAAATTACAATGAATAAATGAAATAATTTCTTTAAAAAAAAACAAAAGGAAACTACGGGACTAGCAGTTGGCGTAGTGACTATGTTACTAGACTCCCACATAGTCGACCACTGTTCAAGTCTCAAACCCAGTGACTTAAACTCATGCCAGGTGCGTGGGCGTGCTTGCTGAAGATCCCAAGAGGAGAATGGAGCAGAAAGGATGGAGGTGTGGCCATCCCCACTCAGGGGTGATTTCTCTCTTTCTGTCTCTCTCTCTCTGGTGAATGCATGCGCCCTGTAGCAAAAACCTCTCCAAAAAGAAAACTACAAATCATATATGTGTATATATATATATATATATATAAAATGTCCTTCCCCCACCCTATTCCTCTCACAAAATGATCTCATCCTAATCTCTAGAACCTGTAAATATAATATGTAATCTATAATATGTAATCTATAATAATAGATTACATGACAAAGGGGAATTAAAATGGCAGATGGAATCAAGTTTGCTAATCAGCTGACTTTAAAATTGGGAAATTATTGGGTTGTTGGAAAACTTACAAGATTTTTGCATAGAAAAATATGTCATGAGTTTTCCAGCAACCCAATATCATGGATTATCTGGGGTCCTTAAAAGTGGAAGAAGGGGCCCAACAGGTGGAGTGGAAATTAAGGCAGCTGAATCCCATATGTGTGGTTCAAGTCCCAGACAGGAAGCTTAAAAAACACTCTGGACTTGTGTGTGTACCCAAAATCCTGAAGGAAGAATGAAGAATGTGGCTATCCTCCCAGGGAGTGATATCTTTATCTCTCTCCCTTTCTCTCCCTCTCTCCAGAGAGCACACACACACGCACACACGACCAATAAATAAATACTAAATAGTAAGAAGGAAGCAGATGGCCGTAGAGGAGGAGCGTAGTGATGCGATATGATAAGGACCGACAACCCGTTGGTGGTGCTGCAGTTGAAGAAAGGGACCAGGAGTCAGGGAATACAGACAGTCCAGGAAGCAGGAAGAGGCAAGGACATGGATTCTGCTCTTGAGTGTTTTAAAAGAAACAGACCTGCTGAAACCTCGATTTTAGCCCAGTGGGACAGGTTGGAGCTCTGCAGAATCGGAGCATAATCCAGTTTGTTGTTTTTAGTCACCAACAACTGTGCTAACTTGTTATGGAGCATTAGAAAACTAACACAGGATCCACTTCATACGTAGATACATTTAATAATAAGCTCCTTTACTATGCATTTTTACTTGTATTTATGATTTATATTTTTAAATGTGTCAATCTAAAGCATATTCATGTTTGGTCAAGAAGTATGCAGCATGAAAAGCTGAAGGTGGGGTCCCATGCTGTAAGTCAGGGCTGCCAATGGAAATGAAAGCTGAGCTCCTGCCCATTTAACACTAGTGAGGTGGACCTGACCAGGGTTTGGGTAAAAAGGAGACTTCCTAAGACTGAATTAATTCTAGAAAGGGAAAGAGTTGGTCCAAAATGCCTATAAATAAAGCCATGACAGGGAATGAAAAAAGGAAAATTTGGAGCTTATATAGAATACATCACCTGATGTGGAAGAAAATTCACCAGAGACTTATCTACAGCTCCCAGTGAAAAGAGAGATGTATTTTAAAATGTAAATGGCTATTTTCACCCTGTACTATGGAAGGCATTAGGGTTCAAGCTAATACCTCTTTGCTTAACTCTCAAGTATGAAGACCAAGGAAAACTTTTCCAGTTCAGCACAGAGTACACAGCCTGGTATCAAGCGCATTGAAAGTTCTAGAAATATCATGACAATCCTGGCATTTGGGTAAATTCTGGCGTACTGAGGTCTTCTGCAGAAGCAATAGAGGTGTGTGACGGTGAAGATGTCCCAGCAGAGGTAACTGGCAATGACACAAATGACAAGAAACACTGAGGTTTACAGAACAAGGTCAACACCAACATGTGGCTGCAGAAGACCTCAGTGCTGAGGCCAGCAGGCGGTGTGGTGGTTAAGGCACTGAAATTCCACATAGCAGACCACAGTTCAAGTCGCAGACCTGGCAGCTTGAAATTCACACTGGTCATGTGTGCATGTGTGCCCAAAATCCCAAGAGGAGAATGGAGAACGGATTGCAGTGTGGCCATCTCCACTGGGGTGGTGATTTCTTACTTTCCCTCTCAGTGCTTCCCTGTCTTTCTTTGGTGAGCACACATACCCTATGGCAAAAACCTAAAAAAATTTATAAAGAAGGTCTCGGTGCTTAGGATATTATGTCTTGGCACAGACCTCAACATAGCGACAATCACTAGGGGACCACATGGCCAGGAAGGGAAGTAATAAACTCTACTTTGGCTAATGAAGCAGCTCAGAAACACCCTAGAACTAATAGGAAATAACTGGACAACCAGGTGAAGTTTCTGGGGAATGTAGAAGGGCAAAAAGGCAGGGGTCAGAGGAGAGTACAGGTATCACATGGCATCAGATGGACTTAGCAGCCAATAACATAGTGCGGTCCTGTGGAAATAACCCTTTCTGTACTTCCTTAGAACCAAGCATCTGGAGGAACATAGGTGACACACTGTTCTGGATTGGTGTGAATTTTAGTAAGTATGTCTGATTGCCCAACACTGCTGGTCTCGCAAACACTTACCTCTAAAGCCTGCTTTTCTTCTTCTGCTTCTGCTTCTGCTTCTGCTTCTGCTTCTGCTTCTGCTTCTGCTTCTGCTTCTGCTTCTGCTTCTTTTAAGAGTTTTGCCACAAGGTACGTGCATTTGCTGGAGAGAGAAAGAAATGATGAGACGGCCATGCCTCAATCCCTTCTCCTCCATTCTCCTCTCTGGATTTTGGGCATGCATGCATACACACCCAGTGTGATTTTCAAGCCATCAGGTCCAAAACTCAAACTGTGGTCTGTCATGTGGGAGTTCAGAGCCTCAATCACTATGCCATCAGCTGGCCTCAAGGCCTTCACTCTTAATCCACCATTTTCTACTGCCCAAACCATGGAAGAATGAGTTTAAATGTCTTAAGACTCTCCTATAAGCAGAGTAATATTTCTTCTAAAGCCGAGATGGAAGGGTTGCTCAACAGCATACACAGAAGAATGTGTCAAGTCTAACAGACAATTCTCTCCCCTGTAGTCTTACTCGTTGGTTTTTACAAATCTTAATGTTTATAAAATTTGTCACTATTAAACTATTTCTTGTGATTTCTGTGAGCAGAAAAAGAAGTTACCAGGTTAAATTGAACCATACAACTTTTGCTACATTATTAGTCTGTGAGTATTATACCTCAGGCATTCAGAATTTCAAGAACCTTTACTTCTTACATATTAACATTTTACTCTTGGCTTCACACAAACACAATGCATCTGTTTTTCTGGATTAGTTCTGGAGGTTCAAGGAATATATTCAACGACACGTGATCTAGGAATACAGTAGGTCTTGTTCCTCTATACTAACAAGTAGTATAATCTAAAGAAAACCATGTAAGGAAGACAGATTCGTTCAAGTAAAAAATCACAGATACAGAAAAACCAGAATATGAAATTAGATTTCTCTAAAACTGTTTACCTGGGGAGCAGCAGATGGCTTAATACTTACATCGCTGGACTCCCATGTAATCAACTGCAGTTCGAGTCTGAGACCTGGAAGCTTAAAGTTCACACTGGGCATGTGTGCGTGCATGCCTAGATCTGGAGAGGAGAATGGAGAAGGGACTGCAGTATGAACAGAAAAAAATTGCTTATTGCTATTACCAAAAACTAACCATTTATAATATTTTGATATATTTTTTTTAATTTTTTTATACTTTTTAAGTTAACTAGACTATATTTAACATATATACATGTATGCAATTGGTTCCATTATTCTAGTTGATCTTATAAAGTGGATTTTTCTGTTATTATAATTTAATAGTTTACCAAATTTTTTTCAAGTAAAATTGAAATAATTTGCACTATTACCTAGCATGTATATTAATGCTTTTTTAAAATCATCTTTTACCATGTCTCTGTCATTTTAAACTAAAAATAATATTTTCCTAATTTGATAGACTGAAAATATCAGGTTGTTGGGAAAGCCATGATATGTTTTTGCATAGAAAAACAGAAAAACAAGTCATGGCTTTCTCAACTTTAGCATGCTCATCACCTCAAAAACTTACCATTTCTTTGTGTTGGAAACATTAAAAATCCTCTCCTCTAGTTATTTGGAGATATGTCATTACTTTTTTTTTTCCTCTTTCTTTTTTTTTTTTTTTTGAGAGAGATTTTCGCTATAGGGCGCATGCGCTCGCCAGACAGACAGAGACATAGAGACAGAAAGCGAGAAATCACCCCCCGGGGGGATGGTCATGCCGCAATCCCTTCTCCTCCATTCTCCTCTCGGGATCTTGGGCACGCACGCACAGGAGCCGGCGTGGGTTTTAAGCCACCAGGTCCGGGACATGAACCGCGGTGGACTACGTGGGAGTCCAGCGACATAGCCATTACGCTAACTGCTGGTTCCCATTACTTTTTAGCTGTAGTTACACTACTACTGCATAATGAAGCATCAGAACCTAACCCTTTTACCTAAGCATAACTGTACCCACTGACCTATCTTTCCCCACCTCTCCCTCTTCACTACTCCCCGGTTTCTGATAATCACTAATCTCTCTACTTCAGCGAGGTCAACTTTTTCAACTTCCACATATGACTTGCAGTTATTTGATTTTCTGTGCCTGGCTCATTACTTAATGCATGTATGATTATTATGTGTCAATTACAATTTTAAAACAACTCTTAACACCTGGAAAAATTCCGTAAACTGAATGGGATTGTGTAATATCTTGCCGCATTTTCTCACCTGTTTTACAGAGGGGGAAAAATAGATTACACATGGCTGAAGATAATACTGTCTTTGGCCTCGGTCTGTTTTGGGTGTTTAATTGTGCCAACTTCAGTTGCCAATAATCTAAACATAGGCTAAGATAGAAGTGATTTCCTATACTTTCCAGAGGAAAGAAAAACTACCTTTTCATTTCTTATTGTTTTTTCAACATTTTCTGGTTAAGTAACCTTGGGAATATTTGCACTTTAACAAAATGAAGGTTTTCCAAGTTGACTTAAAATCAGGTTTATCTAAAGTAAAGCTAATAAACTTTGTTATCAATACATCATATATAAATTTTTTTAAAAAAAGATAGTTATTGCAGTTGTTTTAATCAGCCTGTCAAATAAGTTGCCACTGTGGACAAACATTTCCATAAAATTATTCCCTAGTCAGCCTAACCTGAGCAAGGAAGAGGGTGCTAACAGTTTGTGTGGAAGGTGCAATCTCAGGATCTCAGGACAGTGTGAGTGTGAGTGTGAGTGTGAGAGGAAGGGAGGGGAGTGTCGCAATGAGATACGTCGTTGCACTGATCATCATGTCAGAAGGAGCCACAGGGAATTCCACAGGGTCCCAAGCAAACTTGCGTGTTAGAAGCACAGGAATTTAGGACCAGTAGATGGCATAATGGTTATGTCACTGGACTTCTATGAAGTCAACTGTGGTTCAAGTCCTGGACCCAGCGGCTTAAAATTCATGCCAGGCACATGTGTGTGAGTACCCACATGTGTGTGAGTACCCAAGACCCTGAGAGGAGAATGGAGGAGAAGGGATTTTGGCATGGCCATCCCTCCTTGGGGGTGATTTCTAGCTTTCTCTCTGTCTCTCTGGCACATGCACATACCCTATAGCAAAAAAAAAAAAAAATAGAAAAAGAAAAATCCTCTCAAAATGAAAATACACACACACACACATGAAACACAGAATTCTCCACTGCAAAGAAAGAAATGCATCTCAGAGCTGTCCATGAAAGAGAAAAGGAAAGAGGATCATCCTGTGCTCAGGAATCCAGCTTCCAGTCCCCACAGTGCAGAGCTGGTCACCCTGCACAGGGCCAGGTGAGCCACCGAGAAGAAGAGAAGGAAGAGGCTATCTAGCCAGTCTGAAAAAGCACCCCCATATGTAATCAAATGTATGTCTTGTGATTCTGTTTACATTCTTCTTGTAACTTATGTCGATGTGCAAGTGTCGGGTTTGCTTAACAGTACTCTCATTTTTCTAAACACTAGAAGACAAGAGATAAAACTCCTTGGCATTTTCATGAAAAAATAATGTAAACCCAGATTTTTTTTTCACCTATTCAAGAAAGTGTTATCACATCAAATTAACAGAAAAGAAAATGTCTTCAAGTTTACATATTTATTTCATTCATGAGAGAGTCCAGAGAGAGAGGCATTCCTAACAGGGTGTTCATGCCATGATCTACCTCAGCTTCATCCAGCCTGGACCACAGGCACGTGTGTACATGCATGGCAGGTGTAGGGAGGCCTTGGAACAAAAACCCAGAATCTTCATAAGTGGGTCTAGCGTTGCAGATCATCATGACTGGTCTCCAGGAAAACACGTCAAGCTAAGAATTAGCCAAAAAGTACATCAAGCTTAAGTCTTTCCAGAAAATGTGTCAATCATCTAAAAGAGACCAGCATACAAAAATTAAATAAAAGTTTAGCTGTTTACAATTATTTTCATTTCAATGGACCCTTATAGGCTCTCTAGTTTGGTGTCAAATTTTCAAATAACTTTAAAAAACAAGTTATTCTACTAGAAGTTACCTACTCAAAGCATTATCTTTTAAAAGAATTAATTATTTTAATTTTATTTATTTATTCACTTTTATTGTCATTTGACCAGAGACAGAGGGAAAGTAAGAAAGCAAGCCACCAGGTCCGGGACTCAAGCCGTAGTCAGCCATGTTGGTAGTGTCCAGCACCTTAACCACCATGCTACCTGCTGGTCCCTCAATCCCTCATTTTAAATATTTTCCAAAGATAAGTTATTAGATATTTCCTCTTTTCAGTTTCCCAATTTTTAAACATTTGATCTTGAACTTATACACCCAAGTTTTTAATGATATGCATTAAAAATATTTTATTATTAGTCCTATAGCTTCATTTAGTATATTTCTTTGGCATTTGTACATTTTTACTGATTTTGGTGTTCTTGGCTTTGGTGCTCTGGTCACAATTTTCTCATTCTTTTGTTGGCACATTGATTCATTCTTATTGTTCAGGAGAAAATACTTGCAATCATTTGGGGTTTTTTTGGGTTTTTGGGGGTTTTTTGGGGGGAAAGAAGAAGTGAAATTATCTCTATTTGCAGATGGCATTATACCATACATAGAAAATCCAAAAGAATCCACAAAAAACAGAGGGCACTTGTGTATTTGATATTTCTTTGGTATTGAAAATATTGTTGTTGTTTTCTCCTTTAACAAATGTTTCCTGGCTATTATCTGGTTGACACTTTTTCGCTCAAAGATGTGTGGCCATCCCTCCGATGCTTTGTAATTGGTGTTTCAAAGAATGATGAAAACAGTCTTTCTCCTGTTCCTTCACTCATAACCTGATCCTTTTCTTATTTTTTAAAAGACTTTAAATTTGACTGTCTTTTCAGCGTACAAGGCTATGCTCACTGCTACCTTTGCACTTCTGATTTCGAGACTCATAGTCTTTAGCTCGGTGAATATAAGAAGTACACGCATCAATTTTGCACGGTCTTCACTGAATTTAGGCACTGTACTAGGTGGTAGGTATCCAAGATCACATAGCCATGGAGGAAAACTGAACCTGAGGTTCGAAATCCTTTTATGACCCCTCCGAATCTCTAAAACCTGCATTTTAACCACCTTACTATGTAACCTCAAGTATTCATGTTAGTATTAGTTTATTTCAGGTCATGCTATTTTCATAAAGTGTTTCTCTACTCAGAGATTATAAACGTTAATTTTTAGGTGCCAACTTGACTGGGCCATGAGGTGCCCGCTATTTGGTTAGACATTTCTGGGTTTGTCTGTGATGGGGGTTCTGGATGGACTTAACATCCGACTCAGTAAACTGAGTAAAGCGCCTTATAAAACCCACTGAAGGGACCAGCAGTTAGTGTAATGGCTATGTCGCTGGACTCCCACGTAGTTGACCATGGTTTGAGTCCTGGACCCGGTGGCTTAAACTGACGCCGGGCGCATGTGCGTGCGTGCCCAAGATCCCGAGAGGAGAATGGAGGAGAAGGAATTGCGGCATGGCCATCCCCACTGGGGGGGTGATTTCTCACTTTCTATCTCTCTGTCTCTCTCTGTCTGGCGAGCACACGCGCCCTATAGCAAAAACCTCTC
>NW_006159728.1:1813603-1826635 GCF_000334495.1 Tupaia belangeri chinensis | reverse complement strand
TTGTGGAGAACAAACGCACCCTAAAACAAAAACCCCTCAAAAAAAAAAAAAAAAAAAAAAACACTGAAGGCCTAAATAACACAATAGGCAGAGGAGAGGACAGGAGAATTCACTCTCTGCCTGCTCTCTTTGAGCTTGGATATTGGTTTTCTTCTGTTTTCTAACTTGGACTCAAACTAAACCATAAGTTTCCCCAGGCCTTAAGCCTTGCTACTGAGATTTTGGGACTTGTCAGCCTCCATAATCATCTGAGCCATTTCCTTAAAAATGATAATAATATACATATACGTGCAGTGAGAGGGGAAGAGAGAGAGAGATGGATATGAATATAAATATTACTGTCAATGTGAGGGAATTTCAATAAGTTCATGGAAAACTACAGTACAAATTTATTTTGGTGCAGAAAATTTTGAAATTCATGCAAAATTTCTTCGTGATACACATTTTCCTTGAGCTTTTTGAAGATTCCTTGTACAGATATAGATAATATAGATATATAGATGTTATACAGATATAGATATGTAGATATGACTAGATACATCCTATTGGTCCAGTTTTCCTGGAGAACTCAAACCAATAAAGAGGTGAATGGGATCTAAAAGTGAGTTTTAGGAAATCTATAAAGTTCTTAAAATTTTATTCAAACAATCCTGTGTGTGCATATTGCATGTGTGTTTTTCTGATTGGACATTCATCATTTTCATAACACTTTCACTATAGTCTGTCATTGAATAAATGCTAAGAACTGATAGTACAGATTTTGTTTTCTTTTAAATCTTATTGAGAACAAGGATCTTACATTTTATACATTGTCCCCTTTTTCTATAGTATCTCGAGGTTATCAAGGACTCTTGATTTTTCAGAGAAGTGGCAGTGCCCTGTCTTTTTTATACTTCATGTGTTTCCTCCTTTAATCTGTTGTTAAAAACATAGATTTATATTTACCCAGTTGGGCTTACCTGTGGTGGGAATTGAACGTTTTTGGAGACAATCATATTAGTAGATTCCATGTTTATTCTCATAGTGCTCATAATATTTCTTCTTGTTCTGGGTGGTAGACATAAAAACTAAGTAGTGGTAGGGTATCACTTCCATCCAGAAGTCGGAAGGGGTTACAAAGTCATTTTTTCTCCTTAGGACAGCATGGGTATCGTAGAGATAAAGATATGACACTCATGGAATGGATGGTGGCTCAGGGGCAGAACATGACATGGGAAGGTTCAGATTCATATCCTAAGACCTTCCTCAGTACACCAGGATCACGATCCAGGGCTGGCTAGAACTGGGTGTGGAGACCCTGATAGGATGCTGTGTGTGTGTGTGTGTGTGTGTGTGTATGTGTGCATGCACGCACATTTCTCTCTCTTGCTCATGGAAGAAATAAAATAAATCATTTTTTAATTATTCTTTTAAAGAGGCCACATTTGTACTTTATGACATTACTTATACCAGTAACCTCTCTTGGAGGCTGAATCCCATGTCTTGTCAGCCCTCAGTCCTCCTGGGAAGGGACTACCAGAGACCTTCCTCGGGGCTTCTCACTTCCTCCTTGGGTTTACTATGTTCTGTCTGAAGGGCCTTGCTCCTCAGCTTCAAATCCATTAGCTGTAAAGGGAGCAGAAATTCTTTCAGCTTGTTGTAAAGATACCTATTCCTAAATTCCAAACTGAAGATTCTGCCCCCACAAATGAACAAATCTTATCCATCATTTTCTGGAGCATGTGGGAGGAGACAGAGCCCCCAGGTCCTAGTCACACACTGTATTTTTACACTGGCCTCCCTCCCATGTTATACAACTCTGAAACTCATATAATACGAAATGCATTCACTCCATAAGGATTCCACTTACAAGAGAAGAAAAGTACACATTCCCCTGTCACTATGAAAGACTACTAGACAGCTCTCTTTTAAGTTCATATTTCTTCCATAGAATTTGACCTCTAAGTGAGAATACTGTCATAAAACTGGTTTCCCTCACCTTTGCTTGAAAGTAGTAGCTGTCTGAGTTAGGATCTCTTCAAGTAATGGAATCTTGACTGTCTTTTATGTTATCTTTGGTACACAGGCTGAAGGCTTTATCTTTATCAGTGTCATGATTCTAACAACAGAATAGGTCTAGCTAACATATAGTGACAGGTAAATCATTTAAAAACAATTGCACAGAAAGGTCTTTTCAGTTGTGATTATCTTTCTTACCAGTAATTCCTAAACCTGTCCATTTTAATGATTCATGAAATCACTCCTTAATGGTATATAAAAAACATGCAGTCAAGATTTCCAAATTTTGTAGTGGTTATAATCCCGGGGAAGGGGAATTGTTTTCTTCCCTCTTCTCACCAGTTAAAAAAAAAATATTATTTGGATTTACTCTTTCTATAAATTAATAAAAACAGAAAATCTTATACAGTAGAAATTGATTCTTTTGTTATTTCAGTAGTAGCAACAGCACCAGAATTCAGGCCGAAAGTCTCAGAATAGATCTATTTGAGAGGGTTCTGTCAGAACAATAAAAAATAGAAAACATTGTTCTTACCCATGTGGTTGTTTTGCATGATTTTTACGACTGTATCTTCATTGTTGTCTTATGCAAATCATGAATGGAAATGCATGTTGTACCAACAGATGCAAGTAAAACCGTTCATAGTCATCCTCTAAGACCAGAGAAAAATTAGAGGAGACAGTAGTCTAAATATTTGTCTAAAGAAAGTCTCCCTATTTTTAAAACTGCAATTCACTGGTTCTACTAATCCTTATTCTGACTTTACTATGTCAGCTGCTCTTCCGGATTCTTTAGCTTTCAAGACCAATAAGATTCTCAGCTTGAATGCAGGGAAATTAGAAAACAGCAGTGACAGACATGTTGTTGAATAATTATAACAGAATATGGTGAGTGAAATAATAGGCATATGTAAATTCTATACCCCTACTCTGCAGAAATGAGTAACTAGCTTTCCGCTGGGGATAATACATGTAAGGGATAAGAAGGCAAAATGAGAAGGCACGTCATTTGATATGATTGGTTGGCATGACAATATTGGATGACTTCAAGAGGTATAGAGTTCTTAGAATATTATTTCAAGGAGGGGTGGGAATATATAAAAAAGGTAGGCAAGACCAGTCATAAAAGTCACATTGGAAGGCAGAGTTTAAATGATGACAGTCATCATGGGATTAAGCAGAGCACTGATTTAGTTACGCATGTATATGCAAGACCATCACTTACACAAACTGCTTTGCATCAGAAGTGTTTCAGATTTCAGACTTTATCAAATTTTGGAATATTGGCATACATATAATGAGATATCTCAGGGACGGGACTGAAGTCTAAACACAAAATTCATCTACTTTTCATATTCACCTGATACAAAGAGCCCAAAGACAATATTACATAACATTTTAAATAAGATGCATGAGACTAAGTTTGTGTACACTGAATGTTCAGAAAGCAAAAAGGTCAGGTGTGGCATTTTCCACTTGCGATGTGATGTTGGTTCTCAAAAAATTCAAATGTTTGTATAATTTCAGCTCTAAAATCTGAAATCATTTGGGTTTTTGGGTGAGAAATGTCCAACTTGCTTATGTATTTTATTATAGAGTAGAGATAAATTAAAGACTGAAAAGGTGAAACAAAGGCAGAATAATCAAAGAAGAGGGCATTGTCATCAGCCAAACTTGAAAAAATTCTGCAATAAGGTAAACACCATAAAAACTAAAGGACAAAAGAGAATTCAGCAATGCAATGACATTATAAAGACAGAGTTAAAATAAGAAAAAGAGAAAGGAAAAAATCTAAGAAGATTCCTTGGAGTCTGGCTTAAGAATTTGTGTGCACAGTCTTACCATTCACAGATGCCAGTAGTGTTAAAAAAGTCATTTGTTTATTCAGAAAGATAATAAATTAATTTAGGACTTACATTAAGCAATCTGCAGCATAGTCAGGTACAGATGTGTTTTCTTTATCTTTATTTATAAATCTAAAAACTTAACACTTTGAAAAAATACATATTGAAAGTACTTTTTTATCTTTTCCATGGAAATGTATGACACTTTCTACACTATAAAAAAAGAACTTAATTTTAACTTCATTAATTTAACCCAACAAACATTTTACATTTCTTTCTTCTTCATTATTTCTTAGTGATCTCTGCATCGCTACTGTCCTAGCATGTGTACATGCAGAGGTAATTAAGAAATAGTCCTAGTTTTTCCTGTCTTATGTCCCCACCATTGACTTTCCGAGTTCTACCCACTGGATCTAAAGGGTGAAAGCAGGAGAGCTGCAGAAAGAGGACAGTTCTGAACTGCCTGCTCATGCATTTCCATCATCCAGTTACATAGCTCCAATCCAGCCCTAGGTGCATCTGTTCCTGGAAGGCTGGAAGAACCTAGCACATGAACCTGGCTACATACACCCTGCCATGGTCCTCTACCAAGCACACACCTTGGAAAAAGACCTATTCTTTCCCACTGATGCTACAGGATCTATTCCAAAAAAAGGAGGGAGAAGTATGTACTTCATGAGATGACATAAAAACCAGCTCAGAGTCACAAGAAATATGAGGAAATTAGGAAATGTCTCTCCCTCAAGGGAACACAGCAACTCATTAACAATAGACAGTACAAAAGAATTCTCTAATTTGTCATTAAAATAATTTAGAATATTAATAGTGACTAAACTAAATCAGATGCAAGAGAAAACAGACGACCAACTGTAGCAGATGAGGAAATCATTCTATGACTTGAAGGAGGAATTCCATAAAGACACAGACACCACATAAAAGAATCAAACATGGGGCTGTGGCATGGAGGTTAACGCACTGGACTTCCACGTGGCTGACTATAGTTCTAGTCTCAGACGTGGCAGCCTGACTTCTCACTTTCTCTCTCTGATGAGTGCACATAGCCTATAGTAAATTTGAAAATAATAATAATAATAAATAAAATTAAATAAACAATTCTTTTTTTCTTTTTGAGAGATTTTTACTACAGATTTTTGTTATAGGGCACACGTACTCATTGGAGAGACAGAGAGAGAGAAAGTGAAAAATCATCCCCCACGGGAGATGCCCATGCCACAATCCCTTCTCTTCCATTTTCCTTTCAAGATTTTAGGCATGCATGTACACATCCCTGGCATGAGTTTTAAGTCACTGGACCTGGGACTTGAACCATGGTTGACTACATGAGATTCCAGTGACATAACCATTATGCCATCTGCTGGTCCCAAAATTAAGTGAATAATTCAAAAAAAAAAAAGAAGAAGAAGAATCAAACAGACTCTAGAGATGAGACTGTAATATAAGAAATCAAAACCTTCCTAAAAATATTACTTGCGTATTAGATTAAACAGAAGATAGAATCTCTGATCAAGAAGACAAAGTCTCTGACCTAAGAAAAAATATCAAGAAGAATGTAATAACCCCAAAAATGAAGACAACATACAAGAAATGCTAGATACTAATAAATGTTCATGTATCTGAATACGTGGTATTCTAGAAGATGAAGAATCATATAGAGACATAAAAAGTTATTCTATTGCTATAAATACTTACAAAAAAAAATCTTTCCAAACCTGGAGAAACATTCAGACATCTAGACACAGGAAATACAAAAGATAATAGAATCAACATGAGAAGATCCTCCCCCCAGCACATTATAGCAAGATTGGTAAAAATCAAAGAAACGATTCTAAAAATGCCAAGAGAGAAACATCAGGTTACTTACAAAGATTATCCTATTAGGCTAACATCAGACCTCTCAACTGAAACAATGTAAGGAAGAAAAGAATGGGTAGATATATTCAAAACACTAAAAGAAAAATAATTTCAACCAAGAATACTATAACTGGCAAGATTATCCTTCAAATGGAAAGGAAAACATAAAATTATTCTCATATAAATAAAACTTGTAAGAATTTCCCAAATTAGACCAGCTCTTAAAGAATATGAAACAGAATATTATATTTGAAAAACTAAAGAGAGACAAACAGAAATAAAAGAACACAAAATACCCAAGAAAATGGTCCAGAAAATGACAGGAATAAGTCTGCAAATATCAATAGTAACATTGAATGTTAATGGATTGGGTTCTCCAATTAAAAGACACAGATTGGTGAATTGATTAAACACACACACACACACACACACACACAGGAACTCTTTATATGCTGCTTGCAAGAAATGCACCCCACTAATAAAGAAATATATAGACTGAAAGTAAGGGCTCGAAAAAGATATTCCATGCAAATAAAATTCAAAAAACTCTGGAGTCATAATATTGAAAACAGACAAAAATTGTAAGAAAAGACAAAAAAAGTATACTATATAATACTAAAAGGGCTAATACACCAAGAAGGAATAATATTTATAAGTATCTGTGAACTCAACACCAGAGCACCCAAATATGAAATAAATAAGTATATTTTTATTTATTTATTTAACTGCTAGAAATAAAGGAAGAAATAGATTGTAACACACTAATCACAAAAGCAGATAAGGATATAACAAAGAATAAAAGAAAATAATAGACCAATATCACTGATGAATATAGATGCAATAATTTTCAACAAGATACTAGCAAACTGTATCCAAAAACACATTATAAAGATTATACACCATGACCATGTAGACTATATTCTAGGGATCTGAGGGTAGTTTAACATACACAAAACAATAAATCACATTTACAGAAGGAAAGATCAATCAATGTAGAAAAAGCATTTGATAAAAATCAACATCCCTTCATGATTAAGATTCTCAACAAAATTGGCATAGAACACAATAAAAGTCATACATAACAAATGCACAGATAACATCACACAGAAGGGGAAAAGCCAAAAGCTTTTCCATTAAAAACTGAAACAAGGCAAGACTGCTCACTTTCTCCACTCCTTTTCAAAATAGTGCTGAAAGTCCTAGCCAATGCATTCAGACGAGAAAGTAAAATAAATGGCAGTCAAATTGGAAAAGAAGGGGACCAGCAGTTAGCGTAAAGGCTATGTCACTGGACTCCCATGTAGTCGACTATGGTTCGAGTCCCAGACCCGGTGGCTTAAAACCCATGCCAGGCACATGTGTGTGTGTGTGCCCAAGATCCCGAGAGGAGAATGAAGGAGAAGTGATTGTAGCATGGCCATCCTCCCTGGTGGGTGATTTCTCACTTTCTGTTTCTCTGTCTCTGTCTGTCTGGTGAGCGCAGGCGCCCTATGGCAAAAACCTCTCCGAAAAAAAAAATTAGAAAATAAGTAAAATTATCTTTATTTGCAGATGACATGAAATAAAAAATCCTGAAAATGATAAGATAAATATAGTAAATTGGCAGGATATGACCTATAGCATTTTTATATACCAACAATGAACAAGCTGATGTAGATTTGAAGAAAGCAATTCCATTTACAATAGCCACAAGAATAAATAGATGATAGATAGATAGATAGATAGATAGATAGATAGATAGATAAATTGCCTAGGAATAAACCTAAGCAAATAAGTGAAAGAACTCTACAAGGAAAATTGTAAAAAATTGTAAAAAGACATTGAAAATAATACACAAAAGCTGAAGATATACCATGTTCCTCGATTGAAGAATTAATATACTCAAAATTCCAATACTACCCAAATTAATCCACAATTTCAATACAACTCTTAGTAAGCTACTGGAGATATTCTTCACAGAAATAGAAAAAAATATATAAAATTTGTCTAGAATCATAAAAGGCCCTGTATTCCCAAAGCAATTCTGTGCAAAAAGGATAAACTAGGAAGCATCTTACTTCCTTACCTCAAAATACATTACAAAGCTGTGATAATTAAAAAAGCATGGGACTGTCACAAAAACAGGCATGTAACCCATGGAGCAGAACAGAGAACCCAGAAATAACTCCCAAAATATACAGCCAACTGATTTTTGACAAACAGCACAAGACAATCCAGTGGGTAAAAAACAGTCTCTCTAGCAGGTACTGAAAAAACTGTATATCCTCCTGAAAAAAGGAAAGAAAAAGGAAGAAAGAAAGAAAGAAAGAAAGAAAGAAAATGAAACTGGAACCCTATCTCTAACCACTAAAATAAATAAACTAAAAATGGATCAAAGATCTAAACATAAAACCTCAAACTATAAAACTATTGATTAAAAACATAGAGGAAACTCTTGAAGACATTGAAATATGCAAAGACTTTCTAATTAAGACACCTAAAGCACAGGCACTAATCCCAAACATAGACAAGTGGGACTACATCAGGCTACAAAAGCTTCTGCCCTGTAAAAGAAACAATAATCAAAGTGAAGAGACAACTCTCAGAATGGAATAATGTATTTGCAAACTATCCCTCAGATAAGGGAGTGATAACTAGAATCTACAGGAAGCTCAAGCAGTTTACCCACAGAAAAATAAACAAACCCAATTAAAAAATGGGCAAATAGGCTGAACAGGCAACCCTCCAAAGAAGACATATGAAAGGCCAAAACACATTGAAAAAAAAATGTTCAGCATCTCTTATCATAAGAGAAATGCAAAGCAAACCCACAATGAGACATCACTGAACCCTAGTAACAGTGACTAAGATTAAAATGATAAAGCATAAATGTTAGCAAGGCTGCAATGAAAAGGTAACCCTTCTACACTGTTGGTGGAAATGTAAACTAATATAGCAACAGTGGAAAACAGTGTGGAGGTTCCTCAAAAACCAACAAATAAAATCCAGCTATTCCACTTAGGGGTATTCACCCAAAAGATAAGAAAGTTCTCAGCTGGAAAAACTCTTGCACATTCATGTTTATTGCCACATTATTCATAATTGCTAAGGCATGAAATCAACCAAAATGTCCAAGAACAGATTAATGGATTTTTTTAATGTAGCATATATACACCCTGTAATACTACTCAGCCATAAAAAATGAAAAACAATGAGATTCTGACATTTGATACAAAGTGAACACATGTGGAAGATTTAATGCTAAGCAAAGCAAGCCTGACTATGAACGAGAAGCATTGCTTGTCACCACTTAATATATACTGAGTGTCTGCTGTCTATGGCAGAAACTGAAAGACTGGAAAGTAGAGGAAGTGCAGATCCAAGAGATACTATAGGAAAGGCTGAGTAATAGGGGGTAGGAGGGAGGGAATTGGGGGAAACATTTTAAAAATACAAAAAGAAAAATTTATCTGGTGATGATCATGTGTATGATAATATCCTTGACTGGACTAATATACCCTCTGTTCGTGCTCCAAAAAATCAGTCTGTCTGCCATACAGATGTACATTAATTAAATACAGACTGAAAAATTACAATTAAAAAAGAAAAAGACAGAGAGATAGTCCTTGTCCCCAAGGAGCATGTCCTCTAGTGAAGGAGAAGTGGGAATGAGGACAGAAAAGTGACCAAAGAAGAGCTAAGATTCCATTTTTTAAAAGGAATATGTAAAACAGGTAATAAGGACTCACAAAGAGACAGGGCCTGGGAGGTTGAGGGAAAACCAGGCTGCCCTCTGGCAGTCCAAAGATGAGGATGCAATTTTCTAAGCCGCTCAGACTCTGGGTGTCCAAATCAGAAAGAAGGTGGCAGAGAAATTGTCAAATCTCTTCATCTTGATTCCAGCATTCTGCCTTTCAGAAGGAAGCCTGGGTATGCCAAGAGGTGTGAATCACAAGTAGGTTGTGTAGAATGCGTGTCCATCTGGGAGGATTTTTCTCACTTTCTGGTATTGAACTCACCATTAGTCTGGTGCAGTAACGAATGTGCATCTGTTTTCTTTGCCTTCACAGGTATTTTAGTGGGAGGTTGGGAAAGCTGCTTTTAAAATATCATGGTTTGCACTGAATACATAACTCTTGACTTTAAGACATTCTTTTCCAGAAACATTTTTTCTAAATATAAAGAGCAGTATATGAAATACAAAAGATTGATATGTATGACTGTATTAGCACTAAAATTGTTCTGCCATCAGAGTGTGGTCATTGTTTTTTTAAATATATTAATATCACTTACAAATAATATTCTTTCAAATCAATAAGAAATACTTAAATAACCTTATAATAAAAAGTCCCAAAGAATATGACTCATGTTCATATGTCTTGCAGAGAGAACTGGATGAATAATGGGGTCACGAAGTGAGATGGAAAATACAGGAAGGAAATTAAACTTGCAACGGAAATGACAAATTTAGTTTTGTTCTGGGATGAAGTTACAGATGTGAGATTTTTTAGCTCATATATGGATTTTTAACTAAGATCCATGAATCTCCCAAAAGAATGAGAACTCTATGAAGAAGAGATGAATCAGATAAATTGTATAGATGTAAAAACAACAGAAAAAGGGGAAAAATATATTTTTTTAAATTTACCTATTTTTTTCTTCCATCAGTGAGGGAGACAGCTTCCTCAACACTGTCTGAATGATGCGATCCACCCTCAGCCCTCAGCCAACACTGGATCATGGATAACCACATGTCAGGTGTACTCAGGGAGGCCTCTGGACTTGAACTGGAAAACTTCTCATGTGAGGTTGGCTGACAAAACATCACTTCTCACTACTACACCACAGGAACAGACTGTGTCCCCCCAACACTCACATTTTGAAAGGCCAGAGAAAATTCGAAGATTTCTCAAGAAAAAAAAAAGGAAGAAAAAAGAAAATTCAAGAATAAACAAAAAGAGAAAAGTCATGGAGACAAACAGCCGGAGACTCAAAGAGGAATGATCCGTGACAATACACACATTGACTAACGTGTATAAAGAAGGTCTGTGAATACCTGGGAGATTTTTAACTGAAGAAGTCGTGGGCCAGATGGTGGCACAGCAGTTACACAACTAGATCCATGTCTAGGGCCTCCCTTTAAATTCAGCACTCACAAGTACATGGGTCATGAGATCTAGGCTGATGTGACTAAGGGTGGAGCAAGATCTGAGGACTCTGTTGGAAGTGGTTCTCTCTCTCTCTCTCTCTCTCTCTCTCTCTCTCTCTATCATTCTGTGCCTCTACCTCTCTCATGGAAGAAAATAAATAAACTTAAAAAAATAACTTAAGACTTAAATAAAAAGTCATGGATAATAATTATGAGTATAATTTCAGTGAGATGATTACGGTGTAAAATTCATTGAGTGAAAAAAAGAAAGTTGAACGTAAGGTTATATGCATGTGATTTCAGATAGATATAGAAAAATACCCTGGAAGAATATATCATTGAAATGCTAATGATTATGTCAAAATTAGTAGAATTTTGCTCCTTCAGATTTTTCTCTTTTAATAAATTCCATTAAACTTACAAAATATTTTTAAAGTTATAAAGCATTATGCAAAGAGAGAAAAATGAATAGCATTCCTATGAACCAGCAGAAACCCTGAATAAGAAAACAAGACAATAAACAGGTAAGAATACATGCAAAAAAAAAATGCTTTGTCTACTTTTAGTAATAATAATAAAATCTTAGTGAGAATGAGGAGCCTAGGGCCAGCAGGTAGCATGGCTAAGGTGTAAAATTCCCCATGGCAGACTGTGTGATCCGAGTCCAAGACCTGACAGTTTGAAAATCACGTTGGCTGCATGTGTGTGTCTGCCCAAACCTGAGAAGAGAATGGAGGAGAAGGGACTGTGGGTGGTATGGTCATTGTGGGAAACACCCTCACTCATCCATTGCCAAAGAATGAGCAGGGAGACATGAGGTTCAGTGAAGTGAGACTTTAATGGAGGTCTTACAAGATCAGAGGTCTGATGGGCCAACATGCCCAATATAGTTACAACCAGCAATTTATTCACCGGTGAGCAAGTTCTTCCCCCCAGTCCCTCACTGACTATTATATAGGGTATAAAACCTCCCTTTTATTATTCCCTCATTAAGTATTTATTGATCCCTTCCCTCTTCTTGTCTGATGGAAAGTCATAGGCTCAGGACAAGCCTGTGAAAAAGGCCTGCCAAGTTTTCTGAGGAAGGAAAAGAACCAGGAAACTAAAAGGAGCAAAAGTTAAAGGTGCAAGATGGTGACCAGCCATCACATTTAGAAGTCATTTGTTGAGGACAACTTGTTGTTTTGGGGTTTCATTTGTTCAGGAATTTTCCGGAAATGTGTACTTTCTGGGGTTGTCACATCTGCAAGATGGCTAAGCAACTTTTATTAAGCTATTTTGGAAAATGAACCATTTAGGCTGTTTTCTTACAGCCATCCTTTCTAGGGGTGATTTCTCACTTTCCCTCTCTGTCTCTCTCTCTCAAGAGTGCACATGCCATATAGTAAAAATGTAAAAAAAATTAAGAATAAGATAAAATGAAGGGTCTATTCTCTGTGTCACAGACAGTAGCATAATAAACAGCGGTGCTGGGAGCCAGGAATAGATCCCTCGCCCAGTGAATCTCAAACACGTGCATCCCAAGATTCTGATGAGCTGGAGGGCTAGAGAATGTGATCAGAGCATGACCAAACTTTGTGGAGAATGCTTTTCTCTCTCTTTCACAAGCATGCTTTCTCCACCAGAAATAAAATAAATAAACTTTAAAATAAATAAAGATTACTCGAATGGGAGAAATTTTAATAAATAATACTAGGCCACCAAATAATCAATAAAAAATTTAAAATGAACCTATTTGTGAGTAACACGACACAGTAGCTTGCAAAGAAAAATAATTAGAATACATGAAAGACTGGCAAACATTGATAATGTGGCAACTAGGCGAGAGATCTGTGAGGTTTGGGCTCATGATTCCCTCTCTACTACTTAGTAAAATATGTATAAAATGTCCCGTCATAAAAAGCAAAATTAGAAATATATGTTGGGCCAACCAGTGGCATGATGTTTAAGAGGACTAAATTCCACATGCCCAGTTGTGTGATTCAAGTCCTGGACCTGGTGGCTTGAGACTCACACCAGGAGAGTGTGTGCCTGTGTGTGCCCAAAGTTCCAAAAGGAGAATACAATGGTTGTCCTCCAGGGGGGTTATCTCTCTCTCTCTCTCTCTCTCTCTCTCACTCTCTCCCTTTCTGTCTCTGTCAAGTGCATGTGCTATATAGTAATTTAAAACCAAAAAAAAGTATATATATA
>NW_006159728.1:1804668-1809611 GCF_000334495.1 Tupaia belangeri chinensis | reverse complement strand
AAGAAAGAAAGAAAGAAAGAAAGAAAGAAAATGAAACTGGAACCCTATCTCTAACCACTAAAATAAATAAACTAAAAATGGATCAAAGATCTAAACATAAAACCTCAAACTATAAAACTATTGATTAAAAACATAGAGGAAACTCTTGAAGACATTGAAATATGCAAAGACTTTCTAATTAAGACACCTAAAGCACAGGCACTAATCCCAAACATAGACAAGTGGGACTACATCAGGCTACAAAAGCTTCTGCCCTGTAAAAGAAACAATAATCAAAGTGAAGAGACAACTCTCAGAATGGAATAATGTATTTGCAAACTATCCCTCAGATAAGGGAGTGATAACTAGAATCTACAGGAAGCTCAAGCAGTTTACCCACAGAAAAATAAACAAACCCAATTAAAAAATGGGCAAATAGGCTGAACAGGCAACCCTCCAAAGAAGACATATGAAAGGCCAAAACACATTGAAAAAAAAATGTTCAGCATCTCTTATCATAAGAGAAATGCAAAGCAAACCCACAATGAGACATCACTGAACCCTAGTAACAGTGACTAAGATTAAAATGATAAAGCATAAATGTTAGCAAGGCTGCAATGAAAAGGTAACCCTTCTACACTGTTGGTGGAAATGTAAACTAATATAGCAACAGTGGAAAACAGTGTGGAGGTTCCTCAAAAACCAACAAATAAAATCCAGCTATTCCACTTAGGGGTATTCACCCAAAAGATAAGAAAGTTCTCAGCTGGAAAAACTCTTGCACATTCATGTTTATTGCCACATTATTCATAATTGCTAAGGCATGAAATCAACCAAAATGTCCAAGAACAGATTAATGGATTTTTTTAATGTAGCATATATACACCCTGTAATACTACTCAGCCATAAAAAATGAAAAACAATGAGATTCTGACATTTGATACAAAGTGAACACATGTGGAAGATTTAATGCTAAGCAAAGCAAGCCTGACTATGAACGAGAAGCATTGCTTGTCACCACTTAATATATACTGAGTGTCTGCTGTCTATGGCAGAAACTGAAAGACTGGAAAGTAGAGGAAGTGCAGATCCAAGAGATACTATAGGAAAGGCTGAGTAATAGGGGGTAGGAGGGAGGGAATTGGGGGAAACATTTTAAAAATACAAAAAGAAAAATTTATCTGGTGATGATCATGTGTATGATAATATCCTTGACTGGACTAATATACCCTCTGTTCGTGCTCCAAAAAATCAGTCTGTCTGCCATACAGATGTACATTAATTAAATACAGACTGAAAAATTACAATTAAAAAAGAAAAAGACAGAGAGATAGTCCTTGTCCCCAAGGAGCATGTCCTCTAGTGAAGGAGAAGTGGGAATGAGGACAGAAAAGTGACCAAAGAAGAGCTAAGATTCCATTTTTTAAAAGGAATATGTAAAACAGGTAATAAGGACTCACAAAGAGACAGGGCCTGGGAGGTTGAGGGAAAACCAGGCTGCCCTCTGGCAGTCCAAAGATGAGGATGCAATTTTCTAAGCCGCTCAGACTCTGGGTGTCCAAATCAGAAAGAAGGTGGCAGAGAAATTGTCAAATCTCTTCATCTTGATTCCAGCATTCTGCCTTTCAGAAGGAAGCCTGGGTATGCCAAGAGGTGTGAATCACAAGTAGGTTGTGTAGAATGCGTGTCCATCTGGGAGGATTTTTCTCACTTTCTGGTATTGAACTCACCATTAGTCTGGTGCAGTAACGAATGTGCATCTGTTTTCTTTGCCTTCACAGGTATTTTAGTGGGAGGTTGGGAAAGCTGCTTTTAAAATATCATGGTTTGCACTGAATACATAACTCTTGACTTTAAGACATTCTTTTCCAGAAACATTTTTTCTAAATATAAAGAGCAGTATATGAAATACAAAAGATTGATATGTATGACTGTATTAGCACTAAAATTGTTCTGCCATCAGAGTGTGGTCATTGTTTTTTTAAATATATTAATATCACTTACAAATAATATTCTTTCAAATCAATAAGAAATACTTAAATAACCTTATAATAAAAAGTCCCAAAGAATATGACTCATGTTCATATGTCTTGCAGAGAGAACTGGATGAATAATGGGGTCACGAAGTGAGATGGAAAATACAGGAAGGAAATTAAACTTGCAACGGAAATGACAAATTTAGTTTTGTTCTGGGATGAAGTTACAGATGTGAGATTTTTTAGCTCATATATGGATTTTTAACTAAGATCCATGAATCTCCCAAAAGAATGAGAACTCTATGAAGAAGAGATGAATCAGATAAATTGTATAGATGTAAAAACAACAGAAAAAGGGGAAAAATATATTTTTTTAAATTTACCTATTTTTTTCTTCCATCAGTGAGGGAGACAGCTTCCTCAACACTGTCTGAATGATGCGATCCACCCTCAGCCCTCAGCCAACACTGGATCATGGATAACCACATGTCAGGTGTACTCAGGGAGGCCTCTGGACTTGAACTGGAAAACTTCTCATGTGAGGTTGGCTGACAAAACATCACTTCTCACTACTACACCACAGGAACAGACTGTGTCCCCCCAACACTCACATTTTGAAAGGCCAGAGAAAATTCGAAGATTTCTCAAGAAAAAAAAAAGGAAGAAAAAAGAAAATTCAAGAATAAACAAAAAGAGAAAAGTCATGGAGACAAACAGCCGGAGACTCAAAGAGGAATGATCCGTGACAATACACACATTGACTAACGTGTATAAAGAAGGTCTGTGAATACCTGGGAGATTTTTAACTGAAGAAGTCGTGGGCCAGATGGTGGCACAGCAGTTACACAACTAGATCCATGTCTAGGGCCTCCCTTTAAATTCAGCACTCACAAGTACATGGGTCATGAGATCTAGGCTGATGTGACTAAGGGTGGAGCAAGATCTGAGGACTCTGTTGGAAGTGGTTCTCTCTCTCTCTCTCTCTCTCTCTCTCTCTCTCTCTCTATCATTCTGTGCCTCTACCTCTCTCATGGAAGAAAATAAATAAACTTAAAAAAATAACTTAAGACTTAAATAAAAAGTCATGGATAATAATTATGAGTATAATTTCAGTGAGATGATTACGGTGTAAAATTCATTGAGTGAAAAAAAGAAAGTTGAACGTAAGGTTATATGCATGTGATTTCAGATAGATATAGAAAAATACCCTGGAAGAATATATCATTGAAATGCTAATGATTATGTCAAAATTAGTAGAATTTTGCTCCTTCAGATTTTTCTCTTTTAATAAATTCCATTAAACTTACAAAATATTTTTAAAGTTATAAAGCATTATGCAAAGAGAGAAAAATGAATAGCATTCCTATGAACCAGCAGAAACCCTGAATAAGAAAACAAGACAATAAACAGGTAAGAATACATGCAAAAAAAAAATGCTTTGTCTACTTTTAGTAATAATAATAAAATCTTAGTGAGAATGAGGAGCCTAGGGCCAGCAGGTAGCATGGCTAAGGTGTAAAATTCCCCATGGCAGACTGTGTGATCCGAGTCCAAGACCTGACAGTTTGAAAATCACGTTGGCTGCATGTGTGTGTCTGCCCAAACCTGAGAAGAGAATGGAGGAGAAGGGACTGTGGGTGGTATGGTCATTGTGGGAAACACCCTCACTCATCCATTGCCAAAGAATGAGCAGGGAGACATGAGGTTCAGTGAAGTGAGACTTTAATGGAGGTCTTACAAGATCAGAGGTCTGATGGGCCAACATGCCCAATATAGTTACAACCAGCAATTTATTCACCGGTGAGCAAGTTCTTCCCCCCAGTCCCTCACTGACTATTATATAGGGTATAAAACCTCCCTTTTATTATTCCCTCATTAAGTATTTATTGATCCCTTCCCTCTTCTTGTCTGATGGAAAGTCATAGGCTCAGGACAAGCCTGTGAAAAAGGCCTGCCAAGTTTTCTGAGGAAGGAAAAGAACCAGGAAACTAAAAGGAGCAAAAGTTAAAGGTGCAAGATGGTGACCAGCCATCACATTTAGAAGTCATTTGTTGAGGACAACTTGTTGTTTTGGGGTTTCATTTGTTCAGGAATTTTCCGGAAATGTGTACTTTCTGGGGTTGTCACATCTGCAAGATGGCTAAGCAACTTTTATTAAGCTATTTTGGAAAATGAACCATTTAGGCTGTTTTCTTACAGCCATCCTTTCTAGGGGTGATTTCTCACTTTCCCTCTCTGTCTCTCTCTCTCAAGAGTGCACATGCCATATAGTAAAAATGTAAAAAAAATTAAGAATAAGATAAAATGAAGGGTCTATTCTCTGTGTCACAGACAGTAGCATAATAAACAGCGGTGCTGGGAGCCAGGAATAGATCCCTCGCCCAGTGAATCTCAAACACGTGCATCCCAAGATTCTGATGAGCTGGAGGGCTAGAGAATGTGATCAGAGCATGACCAAACTTTGTGGAGAATGCTTTTCTCTCTCTTTCACAAGCATGCTTTCTCCACCAGAAATAAAATAAATAAACTTTAAAATAAATAAAGATTACTCGAATGGGAGAAATTTTAATAAATAATACTAGGCCACCAAATAATCAATAAAAAATTTAAAATGAACCTATTTGTGAGTAACACGACACAGTAGCTTGCAAAGAAAAATAATTAGAATACATGAAAGACTGGCAAACATTGATAATGTGGCAACTAGGCGAGAGATCTGTGAGGTTTGGGCTCATGATTCCCTCTCTACTACTTAGTAAAATATGTATAAAATGTCCCGTCATAAAAAGCAAAATTAGAAATATATGTTGGGCCAACCAGTGGCATGATGTTTAAGAGGACTAAATTCCACATGCCCAGTTGTGTGATTCAAGTCCTGGACCTGGTGGCTTGAGACTCACACCAGGAGAGTGTGTGCCTGTGTGTGCCCAAAGTTCCAAAAGGAGAATACAATGGTTGTCCTCCAGGGGGGTTATCTCTCTCTCTCTA
>NW_006159728.1:1798355-1804654 GCF_000334495.1 Tupaia belangeri chinensis | reverse complement strand
TATATATATATATATATATATACACACACACACATACACACACACACACACACATCTAAAGATACAGGTAGAAGAAAGCATGAAAAATAAAATCAAGAAAAAGGTAGAAGAAAGCATGAAAAATAAAATCATTTGGGACATTCTGATAATTTTAAGTAAATATTATTTTAAGTAAAAAATATAACCTAGTTAACACAACAACCTTCAAAAGTAAAAAGTCCTGAGGTGAAGGACATGAAGTAAGTAATAAGGTGTGAGGTTGGGACACTAGTGTAACAACTGAACTTAAACGGAAAGGGCTGGGTTTGAGCTCTGGGACCTCCTTGAGCACACCAGGTGCACGTGTGTGCCCATGGTCTGGGCCAGCTGAAAAATGGGTGGATCATGGCACGGAGTCCCTGTCTCTCTCTCATGAGAGAAATAAGCAAACTTAAAAGTAAAATAATCTTTTTTTAAAAAAAAAGTAATAAACTTCCTAGCACAAAATATGAACTATGAAACATGAAAATAGGTCAATAAGCCCAAGAATTTGTTCTTTGCAAACTAAAAAGATCTCTGGAAAATGTATAAAAATAAAATAAAATATTTTAAATAATACTGATTTTTTTTTAACTAGGTACATCCAACATTTGCATTTAGTTTATCTGGATATTAACAGCACAAGGGAGAAAAAAACAATAATCTAATGAAATTGAAGTAATCACTTTCATCAAGCAGTTATTATCTTCTTTCCTTTCATCTCTCTCAATAAACATGCAAAACATATTAATCAGTCTGCTCAGAGATTTCATAAAAAGTGGTTAATTATCTGTTCTATTAATAGTTGCCAGGTTTTTTGAATCAAGAGTTGGTTGCTAAGAATGATTAATATTTAAATATGTTGTTTCCTCTCCATTGAAACCAAGATTGGAATAATAAGTTAGGGAAAAGTTTATTGAAAAGTTCATGGAAATGTCAATAGTGTCTAAGAATGTTTTTAGTTCTCATGTAGGTAGTTCTATCCTAAATCATTTACTACTCCCCATTAAAGCAGTATCTCTCTTTGCCAAATCCTTCACCCCTCCCCTTTAAATTTTTCAGCCTTATTTTTTCTCAGGCTTCATTTAATTTTGCTACCAATGCAACAAATGCTGTGTTTACAGAAGATCTGTTTCTCCTTGATTTCCATCAGGCTCTTGCTCCTTCTTGAATATTGCTGAAAGCATTATATAATCATTATAATGAAATAAAGCCCTCAATTTGATAGTTATTGAATGCCTCCTCCAGTGAAAATCAACCCTACCCTGGCTATTAATCTATCAACTTCTGTCCACACCCAAGAAACAATAGTAATAGCAATAAGAGAAAGAGAGAGAGAGGATGAGAGAGAGAGGGAGAAGGGCAACAAACAGCCTGCATTCCTTCAGTGGCTTTATCTCATTAATTAACAGATAAGAAGAGTTAGCATTTTTTATTGTTTTTATCACTTTACAAAGTCTTTAAATTGCTTTAAATAGTGATGTGGCTGATTTGTAATGGCATTTCAGAGATGCAAGAGGGTTGTTTTTTCTTTAATTTTGTTTGTGTATAACTTCTGTTTATCTGCTGACAAATGACATTAAACAGTACCACAAATTACCAAGGTGGCAACTTTTGCTGCTCTGAAACATCTCTATTCTTTCCATTGATACAGTAAGATTCTCTTGCCATTCTCTTCTACTTCCGGGGCATCTGAAACAGAATGTGGAAGAACCTGGAGTCATCTCACTCCTTCACTTAAATCCATTCACATTTTGGGGGTGCTAGAACTGAAAGATTGTGAATCTATGATGAAATTAAGGGAATTGGAACAATTCCATATATGAGGTCTTTCAAAAAGTTCATGGAAAGTTTAAATTATGATGAAACTGTACATAGATTTCAAAAAAAAATTTGCATACTTTAATTCCATCTATCCACAAATTTTTTGAAGTCCCCTCATGTTATGGAAACTTGTAGAAGAAAGAATATGTTCACCGAGATGAAGAATAGGCTTCCACTACCTTAGATATAAAATGACTAAAACAGACCATGCTTGTGATATTTCTAGAGCAGAATGGATGTGAGAAGATAAAAAGGATAACAAGAAGCCTGATTTGGTCAACTTCTGTGATCTTTGTTGTTGTTATTTCAGAAGCCTTTCTACCTAGAGCCTTTCCCTCTTCCTGTTGAATTTTTTTGAATTTTTAATTGAATTTTTTTTTTCTTATTTTACAGCAAGGTTTCTGAACTTCAGCACTATGACATTTTGGGGTAGAAGGTCTTTGTTGTGGATATTAAAAAATGCCTGGAGCCAGTGGGTGGTGTAGTGATTAAGGTGCTGGACTCCCACATGGTCAAATGCAGTTCTAAATCCCGAACCCGACAGCTTGAAACTCATGCCGGGCACATGTGTGTGTGTGCCCAAAATCCTGTGGAAACAATAGAGAAGGGATTGTGGTGTGCCCATCCTTCCCTCCTCCAGGGAAGGACAATTTCTCATTTTCACTCTCTCTCTCTCTCTCTCTCTCTCCCTCCCTCTGTGTCTCCTGTGAACACCTGTGCTCTATAGCAAAAATCTCTCTCTTAAAAAAAAAAAAATGCTTAGCAACATCCCTGCCTTTACCCACTAGATGCCAGAAACACTCTCAACCCAGCTGTGAAAGCCAAGAACATCTGCAGACATTGTAGTGATCCCTCAGGGACAAAAACCATGTCTGGATGCAAACCTCTTCTTCCCTGTTGCACCATTGCACACTTTTCTCATTCTCATCAATCTACAATATCTTTAACCACTTTCAGTAAGTCAGTGACAACTGCAAGTCTAACCAAAACTAAAGAAAATCAAAGCAATCTTCTGATGGATACCTGGACCAAAGAGAACAGGAACCTGGAGTAATTGTCACTATCAATCTAAACCCGAGGGAAAGTCAAGGAGAACTTTCAAAAACAGTTTCACTTGTTGAGGACTGAGCAGAAAGTTTGTTGATTGAGTATCTACTAAGTACAAGGTGTACTGCAATTCAGCTGTGAACAAAACAACAAAAAGTCCATTCTCAATACTTACTTCTTAAAGACTTATTTTTGTAGTTGGTGAGAATTTTCCAAAATGATTAAATCAAACCTGATAACATAGACATTTTGGAACTGATTAAAGTTCTGAAAACAAAAACCAACTGCAGAGAGAAATAAGTAATATGACTATATAATTAGCACTTATTTCAATTTTTTATCATTTGTATCTAATTACTTTACTGAAAAATAATTATTTTGTAATTTTTTTATGCATGTATCAATTAACTTCTGAGTAATTAATGAATTTTAATAAAAAGGTACTTAATCCTCACAGTTCACACCCCACAATACAGGTTATAGCATTTAAAGTGACTAAGTAGTAATATACTAAAGTGGTGCTAACTGTTTAAATGAGTGTACATCCCCTGGGGGTTCTGTTCACAGCCCTGATTCTGTAGATTCGGGGTGGAGGCTGAGATTCTGCCTTTCTAAGAAGTTCCCAGGTGATGCAACAACACTGGTTGCTGCACCGCCCTGGAAGTCCCAAGGCCCCCAGATTCTTTGACCTAAAGACATCTTGGTTTGGTGTGATGGTTGTGGTGCTGTCCCAGTTTTGAAGGAGGGAGAACATTCATTTTTAGATTTCAGACATTAGAAATTCTTTTCAGCAAAATATTTCAAAAATTCTTCCCCCAGTGAAAGAAACAAAAAGAGATGCCACCTTCAAGAGCTGAAGCATTCCTCACAAGGAAAGGTAGTGAGTAGGTCTGGGGATAGGAGTAACTGGGGGCTGCTGATCTAGAAGTCCCTCCGGGTAACAAGCAAAGCCTCTGATTGTATTCAGTGTTAGATATGTAAGGCAAAGGTCATTCTCCTAGCTGATGCCAGAAAGGAGTGTACAGAAGGGATTTACAGACAATACAAGTCAGACCAGCATAGGGACTAAGCACAACCGCTGAGTGCACGCCAAGGAAGTGGAGGAAACTACTCAGAGCCACTGCCTACTCTTCATATTTTAGTGTATCCAACCAAATACAGTAAGTTATTGAGCACACTTTCCAGGGTGTCGATGCAAATGTTTTCCACAAAACCATCAAGTTTCAAAGAAAGAAGCTGCAGAAGTACATAAATCACATTATAAAACAAATCCAAACAAAATATACACCAAGAGTCTGTCCCCATTGCCTAGTGGTTAAGGGAGCCAGCTCTCACCTGGCCATATATGATTCAAATCCCAGTCCCAGTAGTTCGAAAACATACTGGGTGCATGTTTGTGTATGCCTCGAATCCGAACAGGGTACACCAATGAGGAGAAGGGATTATGGTATGGCCATGCCATGTCGCTTTCTCCCTCCCTCTCTGTCTGCCTCTCTCTAGTAAGCTCTCAGGCCCCCTGACAATTAAAAGTAACGAAAAATAAATATATAGTAGGGTAATGATAACTATATGTAATATACATAAACTAGATACGTAACAAATAATATACTACAGAAGATAACTACTTGGATCATCCAGTTTCTTTCTTATCTGAGTCAAGAATTTAGTGTTCAGAGTAGGCAGAACCTCTTGAAACCATCACCTGCATTTTTCTCTTAATATGGCTCACATTTTTACTAAGAATTCTCAATTCAACACATTCTCAAAATACAAATAAAGTCTTATTTTTAGATGTCTGTATCCTATTTTACCCATTGCATTGTTATCGTTATTAACATGAAACAAGACAACCATTAACACAAAAATATGTCAGATAAATTCTAATGTAAATATGATATAACTACACAACTGTAGGCATTTTTCTTTATTTTGATTTGTGGTTTACATATAATTGACACATTTTCTAATGCTCCAGTACAGGAGTATTTTTTTTATGTAGCATACATGCAGTGTATAATAACAAAATCAAAGATACACACATACTCATCCTTTTCAACATCGATCATTACTTTATGTTGTGCACTCTTCTGAATAGTCCTACTCATTTTTTATGTATGTGTATTAAATTGTCCATTGTAGATGAATTTTGACTTGCGTTCTTACCTGCATCTGTGCTTCTGCTGTTAGACTACTGCGCTGCGTGTGTCTATGTGGACAGTAAATGGTAGGAAGCAGGCCCGGGCACCTGGACAAGGTATTCAACCAAGATCTGGCAGTGGAAATGCCAGTGAACTCTCTGAGGTGGTGTGCACTGTTGCCATTTGTTACTTCAAAGTGGAAACGGCATGAGATCGATGTTCCTGAAAGATTGGGAGGGATAGCTCATGACACAGGCTCACTATTCGCTCCGTGGGCCTCCATTCCCTGCTCTGTGACATAGGGGCATTTGACAAGACGATTCCAAAGTGCTTTTCAATCCTCTGATTCTACAACTTTAATGCCTTTAATATTGAGGGAAATGTACACGATAATGTGTCCTCTCAGCACATCATCTAAAGTAGGGCGTGATTAAATAATAAAATGTCAGCTTTTGACTGCATGGTATAATTTTTTTAATGCATTTTGAGACAAGAAGATTGTTCTAAGCTTTCATAGATGTTAATGTTTTAAAAAATTATTCTTTTTTCACATGGTGCCAGTAGGAATAATTTATTGCTGGAGTTTTTCCTTCAACATCTATCTGTGACCTTGTTTCAAAGTATCATACTATCAGCACATAGATACAAATATCCTGAAGACAGAAACCTAAAAATTAATCAGAAAATTGATCAAGGAAAAAAATTTAAGTCCAAATGTCATCACCTTTTTAAAAATTTCCTAAGGAATTATATATGTGCCTATGGTTTGAATATGTCACCCAGATGTTCAAGGGTCGGACTTTGATTGCATTGTATATATTGTAAAAGTATTAAGTGAAAGCTTAGCTCCATCACTGTGTCCCAGGGGCCCTAGTGGATGGTGACTGTACCACAGAGACACCAGTCTCGTGAATAGATTGAGGTCTCATGAGATCCAGTGAGTTCCAGCTCATGTGAGAAGGGGTTAGTTCTCTGGAGAGCTGGTTGTTAGAGAGATTAGTCAGGACCTCTCTCTGCATGTGTTTCCATCCTTTGCTTCCAGTGGACATGCTATAAGGCTAGGACTTTGAACTTTCCAGCCACCACAATCCACAATCACACTCACGTGTGTAAATAAAATCAACCAGGCTCAGGTGCTTCTGCTAGCAACACAAAAACAGACTAAGATATACATAAATTCTTGCTCTCTCTCTTTGCATATATAAATAATATATATATAATGCAGATATATACATATATATAATGCAGCTATATATACATATATATGCAAAA
>NW_006159728.1:1748838-1798130 GCF_000334495.1 Tupaia belangeri chinensis | reverse complement strand
GTCATGCCACAATTCCTTCTCCTCCATTCTCCTCTCGGGATCTTGGGTAAGCAATGAACACACACCCGGCATGAGTTTAAGCCACTGGGTCCGGGACTTGAACTGCAGTTGACTACATAGAAGTCCAGAGACATAACCATTACGGCAACTACTAGTCCCTCATTAACTTATTTTTTATTGTGTCATATTGTTCTTACTGAGTTGACAATATAATGAAACATTATTAAAATGTATTAAATTATAAGAACACAGCTCCAATTATACCTACTCTACCACTCCCAGCCCAGTTAAACTTCACATTGGGGTGCATTTCCATCTTTCTATGAATATTATGTCGTGGTATTAAGATGACGACATACCATTCTGGACCTTAATGTCTTATTAACATATCTGTATGAACTGAGGAGATTGGGTTGAGTTCTTACCAAGTTATTATTGTGGTGCTACCTAACAAGACCATCCTATCCTCTCATTTACCTTCTTCAATCTTTAGGCAAATTTAAAATCCACAAAGATCTGAATTTGTCAGATATATCAATGTCTCATGAGGGAAGTGGATGAATTCTTCTCAAAAGTTGACCTGTAACTCATACCAACCCACAGACAATATGGACTCTCTGCGCTTGTAAATACTGTATTCACTCTTGGAAAAAGGCCAGTCTATTATTCAAATGGAACTTATTCTTTATTATTATTATTCTTTATAATGACACCTGATAAGTATATATGTTTATAGGGTGCACTGTGATTTTTTCATTGCATGTATACATTGTGCAGTAAATCAAATCAAGGTAACTAGCATATGCATTACTTCAAGCATGTATTCTTTCTTGGTGGTGATATCATTCATAGATACTCTTATAGCTTTCTTGTAATACATTGAAGTACATTATTATTAGCCATATTCACCCTCCAATCTAATAGAACATCAGAACCTAGTCCTACTACTAACTATAGCTTTAGCTCTAGTACTCATTGACCAACCTTTCCCCAAACTTCACTCCCTATTGCCCTCCCCAGTCTCTGCTAACCACTATTCTACTTTCTACTTCTACAAGACCAACTTTTTTAGATTCCCATGTGAGTAAGATCAACAGTATTTGTGTTTCCGTGCCTAGTTTATTTCATTTATATTCATTTCATAATGTCTTCTAGGTTCATTCATGTTGCTTCAAATGGAGGAGTCCATTCTTTTTCATATCTGAACACTGCTCCATTGTGTGTATATACTACATTTTCTTTGTCCACTCATCTGTTAATGGGCATTTAGATTGATTCCATCTCTGGGCTATTGTGAATAGTGCTACAATAAACATGGGAATGAAGATATCTTTTCAACATATTAAATTTCCTTTACTTATATACTCACTATAGAAGTGAGATTGCTAGATCACATGGTGGCTCTATTTTTTGGCTTTTCAAGAAACTAAACTTAACCAATCCTTATGATATATTTATATCAAGCTTCAGAATAACTAAAAATAAATACTTCTAAGTATTGGCTTGCAAACTCCATTTTTCTATCTATATCATGATGAGTGCAATGAGTAGAAATGACAAGGATTATCTACTGAATACCTAATGTCAAAATGAATATACAAATGAAGTTATGGAGACAAATATTTTATAAGATTGATTATTGGGACAAGTTTGGATAAAAGTCACAGTCAAAAATCCCAGAAATTCTAAAAATGTAAAAGGAAGTTTCATGACTACATCTATTATAATAATAACTTATGCTGGTTGGGGTACTGGACACTCTCACATGGTTGATCATGGTTCAAGTCCTGAACCTGGTGGCCTGCTTTCTCACTTTCCCTCTCTCTCTCTCTGTCTCTCTCTGGTCAAATTAAAATAAATGAATGAGTGAATAAAATTATTTTTTTAAAATAATATTAACTCATCATAACATTATCTTTGTTCAAAATATAGGTTCCAGGACACTAATGTGGATCCAAAATGTAATTTATCAGTCACAGTATAGTCACTGTGAGCCTGCTATAAGAGGCAGCAGTCAGATTCTGAGTACACCTGAGTGGATAAAACCCAGGTCCTTACCGTCTCATTGGGAATGAGACAAAGAACAAGTAAATAAGCTAATCAACAATTACAGAGGTTGATGAGTTAGGTACTGAGTGTGCTGTGATAGAGGGTCAGCTGGGGAAGGAGAAGATAGACTACAGAGTATAGATGAGGAGTTTTCTCCAGGCAGAGATTTCAGATGTGCAATCAGGTTCAGTTGAAGAATGAGACTTGTTGGAAAAACTAAAATATGGCAAGGTGTGTTAGAACTTTGTAAATCAAGGAACAGACAATATGAAAAGTCAGAGAACTGGTCACCCATACATCATATAGGACCTTCTAAGCCATACTAATGGATTTATTTCATAAGGCATAGGATACAACTAAAACACTTAACTTAGAGGAGCAACAGTGGACTTAACGTTTGCAACAATCTCTTAGACAGCAGGATGAAAGCTGTATTGCAGGTGGAAAGACATGGGGATGGGGGTGAGGAAGACAGTGCAATGAATGTGGAGAGGCAATAACACCAGCCCCAACAAGAGAGGATATTTAAACTGAGTTGGTGATGGTGGAAACAAATGGAAGGGTATAGATTTAACTTGAATGTATGGGTAATATTTTTTTAAATGTTGAATTCTCTTCACCCCAACCCCATCCCTGTCAACTCGAAAGTATGATCTTTTCTGGGTTCATGCCTCAAAGGAATTGGAAATAATGATTGCTTCTTTCTTTCTCTCTATTTTTTTCTAAAATCTCAACCCAATCAGGGAATAATTTGAGTCATTTTTTCCCTTTTTTAATAATGTTTATTTTTTAAAGAATTGGACCAGGGAGTAGGGCAGTAATAATGTAACTGGACCTACATGGGACAGGTCCTGAGTTCATGTCCTAGGATCTCATTGCATGTGCCATGATCCAAACTGGTTGAGACTGGGGGTGGATTGTGGAATGAAGATCTTATTGGGGTGCTGTCTCTCCATCTATCTCTCTGTCTCTATCTGTCTTTCTAATGGAAGAAATAAATAAATTTAGAAAAATTAAAATGCATCCCTATCAGTATAAAAGCATCATCTTATTTCTTCTATTAAAATAAAAACCCTCCCTTGACCAGCCTTCCAATCATCTGCTTTTTTCTCTCTCTTCTCTCTTTCTCCCCAGCGAGCTCATGCTCCCACAGGCAAAATTTTAAGAACACTCTTTTGTCTCAATATCTATGACCTCACATTTTCCAGGATTACCTCTAACCACACTGGTCAATTCTTTAGTGTCCTTAGCTGACACCATTTCCTCTGTTTGACCTCTATGTGGTGATGGACACAAATATGTCCTGGACCCACTTCACTGTCCACACACATTCCCAAAGGACTCTTGTGATGCTGACCTTCATGCATCATCTTGCTACCAATGATCTCAACATTACCTACTTAGCACTGATAACTCACTTGTTCACCAGATCCCTGTATTCAACTGTCTATTTGACAAGCCTACATAAATGTCTAATACATGTCTCATGGGTATTTCAACCCCTCCACCGCCACAACAAGCTTGTTCCTGTCTCTATCCTTTCTCAATAACACCATCTTAGCTACCCCTTCCAGTTTTTCATGGCAAAAATCTAGTGTTTTGATTTTCCCCTTCTTTCATTACCACATCCATCCAGTCTGTCAGCATATCCTGTCAATTCTACCTTGAAAGCACTTTCTCAGCCTCATCTTGAGTTTCCTTTACAATGAGTATAGTGTAAGTTCAGAACATCTTTCTTTAACTTGCCAGAAAGCATATATGCCCTTTCCAGAGAAAGGGGGAGAAAGAGAAGGAAAGTGAGAAAGTATTCCCCCATGAGGCATGGTCATGCCCAATACCATCTCCTCTCCCTTCTTTAGAGATTTTAGAAACATGCACATGTGCCTGTCATCTTTTTCAAGCTGTATCTGGGTCTGGGATTTGAACCACACTGGTCAGCCCTGTGGGACCCAGCTCACTTAGGTCACCAGACCATGGCCTGTTCTGAGAACACCTTTCAAATATCTCAGATCATTTCTTTTCCACTTAAGACTTACTGTACCTTCCTACAACACAGAGAATGAAGACTAAACCCCTTTCCCTGGCATTGGCTGCCCTCTGTGACCTGTAATGTTTCTCAACTGCCTGCTCTTGTCTTTCCATCTCAGGCTTCAGCTTGTTCTCTCAGAACATTTGCTCTAGCTATTTTTCCCATCTGTACTTCCTTCCCAACTCCTCACAACTTATTCCTTCTTATGTCATTCAAGTCTTAACTTGATGTCACCTGCCCTTCTTTCATTACCACATCCATCCAGTCTGTCAGCATATCCTGTCAATTCTACCTTGAAAGCACTTTCTCAGCCTCATCTTGAGTTTCCTTTACAATGAGTATAGTGTAAGTTCAGAACATCTTTCTTTAACTTGCCAGAAAGCATATATGCCCTTTCCAGAGAAAGGGGGAGAAAGAGAAGGAAAGTGAGAAAGTATTCCCCCATGAGGCATGGTCATGCCCAATACCATCTCCTCTCCCTTCTTTAGAGATTTTAGAAACATGCACATGTGCCTGTCATCTTTTTCAAGCTGTATCTGGGTCTGGGATTTGAACCACACTGGTCAGCCCTGTGGGACCCAGCTCACTTAGGTCACCAGACCATGGCCTGTTCTGAGAACACCTTTCAAATATCTCAGATCATTTCTTTTCCACTTAAGACTTACTGTACCTTCCTACAACACAGAGAATGAAGACTAAACCCCTTTCCCTGGCATTGGCTGCCCTCTGTGACCTGTAATGTTTCTCAACTGCCTGCTCTTGTCTTTCCATCTCAGGCTTCAGCTTGTTCTCTCAGAACATTTGCTCTAGCTATTTTTCCCATCTGTACTTCCTTCCCAACTCCTCACAACTTATTCCTTCTTATGTCATTCAAGTCTTAACTTGATGTCACCTGCCCAGTAATCTTCCATGGTCATCCATGGCCATCCAGCCAGACAGTACCAGCCATGTCTATCCATGCCACCTTCATCTTCATACATCCCTTGTGCTGGTATTGTTATAGTACTTGTTGGGTTCTGTCTCCACAACACTCCCTCCCTACACCATCTAGACAAGAATGTAGCTCTGTGAAAGTGGAAACATTAATATCTTGTTCTCTGATGTATCCCCTGCATCTGGAACAGTGCCTGACACACAGTGGTTCTCAACAGTGTTTGCTGAATGAATCAAAGAATGAATGGCAGCCATGAAAAACTCACCATGATACAAAAACAAGGGAGGAAAGCAAAGATGGGAAGATAGGAATGGAAGCAGACAAGCAGCTAGCATCCAGCAAGGCTATCAAGCAGTCACACACGGCCTACATAACAGTAGTTCCTGCAGCCGGAAAGTCAGCCAACCTCACTTCCACATGCCCATGGTTGCCAGGCAGGCTAACCTCACTTCCATGTGCTCATGGCCACTTGGTTAACAAATCTCCGTTCCCTGTGCTCATAGCCACTAGGTTAGCCAGCAAGGTCTATAAGAAGTTGAACGCTCAGACAGATGTAGGCAATTTGTCTCCCTGATACCACAGGCAGCTGGAGCTGTCTGCAATGGCTGTGTCCCCTTTCTCTCCACATCTCATGTGTGTGACATGAAGGCAGGCTTAGGTGATTGCTGTACCCACAGCAAATCTGTTTCAGAGCTGAGAAACTCTCTGACTAGGATATTCTGGTGTCGTATGGGGATTGCTAGTAAACTTGGCCCTCTGTCCCTCAGGAAAGAGACATTATCTTTACTGCTCTGGATTTCTCCAAGGAGAGATGTTGCTAAATCACTCCAGAGGGAGTTGCTATCTACTGCCATGGCTGTCTGTTATGCAAACACCTTTGAACAGCCTTTGAAAGTTCTCTGTCCTTTGCTCAGAAGATACACAAACCTTGTCCAGACCATGGAGAATTCTCTCCTGACAGAGAGACCCTGTGACTCTTTTTGGTATAGAGACTCTAAGAAGAAGAACATTTCAAGACATTTTGGAGATACCTGAGAGAAAACGAGATCTTTGCCCCGTTTCTCAGGGAACAATACCTGGAAGGCACAAAAGCCCAGAGAGTCCTGAGCTGCACAGTGTATCAGAAACTGTGGAGCCGGGGACAGGCCTGCAAGATGCAAGTTTAGTCCATTGTCATTGTAGCCAAACCCTGGCAAGGCTGTCTCATTATGCCCAGACATTTATGCCGGAAATCTTGGGAGACCCAGTGGACCAGAGGACATGAAGTGGACAAGAACAGATGCTGCTTCAGTACTGACTTAAAGGGGCCAGTTACCATGAGCCAGGTGGGATGTTCACCTCACCAGATGACTAGTGAAGGAACGGATCCATCCCCATAGTACTTCATGAGACAGAAGTGAGATAAGATATAGAACCCTGAGAAACAGGTGGTCAGGACAGAAGGCCCAAAGATGGAGGCACAGTAGCCAAGCCTTTACTGGAAACTGCTTGCTCACAAAAAAAGAACTTGCAGCTGTTACTTAAAGATTAACCTAGGAGGGACCAGCAGTTAGCGTAATGGCTATGTCACTGGACTCCCATGTAGTCAACCACGGTTCAAGTCCCAGATCCACTGACTTAAACTCACACCGGGTGCATGTGCGTACATGCCTGTGCATGTCCAAGATCGCAAGAGGAGTATGGAGGAGAAGGAATTGCGGCGTGGCCACCCCCCTGTGTGTGTGCGTGTGTGTGGGGGGGATTTCTAGCTTCCTCTCTCTCTGTCTTTCTCTGTCTTTCTGGCGAGTGCACGTGCCCTGTAGCAAAAATCCCCTAAAATAAATAAATAAATAAATAAGATTAACCTCAGCAGCATGATCTAAAGCAATTCTATTTTCTTCCATGTCCCCCCTATATCCCAGAACCTAGGTAATGGTCTCTAGTACCTAAAACTCTCAGACAAAGATTTGAACAGTCATTTTTCAGAAGTTCTCTAAATGTACAACTCCCTAAATGTGCAGCATAAAACACCTAACAGGTGACCCCCATGGGCACAAAACGAGACCAAGATCCTCCTAGCTAGGATAAAAACCCCTGACGAGAGCCCCAAATTGGCAACCCGCTGTTCGGGACTCCTCCCTGAATGGGTGCTTTCCTCTTTTTAAATAAACTCTTCTTTGCTATCCCCTTTGTTCATCTGCTTCTAATTCTTTGTGAGCATGAGACAAAGAATGTTTGTTTCTGTTCTTGCATTGGATATTGGGTCCACGCACCCCAACATCCCACATCAGAAGGTCCCAAGGAGATTCAAAAGGACACATCTGCTCTGGAATCATTTTTCGGAAAAGTAAGAATTTTAATCATCTACAAGGGAGTCTTCAAAAAGCCCAGGAGAACTATCTATTACAAAAATCTATGCATAGATTTCAATGTTCTTGCACCAAAATAAACTTATTCTTTAATTCCATTTTTCCAAAAATGTATTTGTTTTCTGAGTTGATTGTAGAGACATGTCAGTCTCTGGAGCTAGGCTTGGAGGTCACTGTGGGATGCCAGCTTCGGAGCTCCAAGGTGACAGCTGCACTGCCGTTGTCAGTCCAGGACTGCCATGTTGCTCGTTGCCTTTGCTACTATGCACATCTTGCCTTGTTTTTTATTAATTAATTTATTTTTTATGATATCTTGGGGAATTGTCCATAAAGAATTGACTGAAAATAAAATTGAAAGTTAAAACAATGAACAGGTTCTTCACCATAGATAGTTTGAGAGGTCGTGTTCTGGAGCAGCTGTCACTGTGTCAGAACTTTCCACAATGACAGAATGTTCTATTCCTGCAACGACCAGGAATATGAGAGCCACTAGCCACATGTACCTACTGAGCACTTGGAATAGGGCTGTTGCAATTGAGTTTCGCTTTATGTAGCTTTAAGGAAATTTCAATAGCCACATGGCCCACAGCTGCGGTATTGGATGCTGCAGGTCTGGGCTGCAGGCATTAGTCTAGGAGCCAGGCACCACTGCTTGCTAGGCTTGCACTTCCCCTCACAAAGCTTCTGTTGCCATAAGATGAGGACAAATGCAGAATCAATCATATGAGGACTTTTGAAGCTTAATGAGACATTCGTGACAGGGTTTAGCACCTGCCTGGCTCATTCTTGTAAGTAATAACGAGGGTGGTGAAGCTCACTGGGATGGTGCTAACGACTACGGAGACAGAGAGGCCCAGAGGTCCCATGCAAGGGGTGGCGGAAACAGAGGATTGGCTGTTAGGTAAAAATAGGAATGAGCCAAGTGGCATGGGCACGAGCTCGGGAGATACGGGGTGGACAGCCCTGTATCTGACTGTGTCTCAGAGTGCAGGCCTGTGAGAGGGGATGTCCCTGTCCTGTTGGCCTCATGGTGGACAATGACCTCAAAATTGGTGTGGGGCCCAGGACTACAAGGCCAGCTGCCCCCCAGAACTGCATCCAGCTCACTTACCCAAATTCAAAACACGTGCACTTCGAATATACTTATCAAATAACCTGGATCAAAGTATATGTTTGCCTAAAAAGTCTGAAAATTAATGTCAAAAAATTTTCAGAGCCAGCCAGGTGGCATGGTGTTTAAGGTAGCTGGATCCCACATGGCAGTCTGTGCAGTTTGAGTCCCAGAATCAGAGGTTTGAAAAACACACCAGGCACGACAGCCTGTGTGCCCAAAATCTCAAGAGGAGAATGGAGAAGAAGGGGTTGTGGCATGGCCATTCCCCTGAGGGGGGTGATTTTTCACTTTTGCTCTTCCCTTTCTTTCTGTCTGTCTCTCTCTGGTGAGAGGATATGCCCTTTAGTACAAACTAAAAAGAACCCAGTAAAAAGAAAAAAAAAATATTTTTTTTGGCACATATGCATCAGTCTGAATCCAATTGGGAGGTGCAAACCACAACATAATTTAAACAAAAGTTTACTATAAAAAAAATTGTTTTTTTACTTAGGAAATAAAAGAGAGTGAGTACTGAGTTTGCAAGAAATCTGAAAGACACCCACACCTGTAGGAAGGACACACTCAGAGGGTGCCTCGGAGCTTGATGGAGAAAGCGTGGCCACACCCACTACAGGTGGGGAATTGTGCTGGACTTTCCAGGCCAGAGCTGGTCCACAGTCCATGAACAAATGGGGACAGTCTTAACAGACCCACACAAACTGAGGCCAATGGCAAGCCGAGAGAGTTGGGGCACACTGCAATGTGAGACCAGAAGCTCCAGGTGTTCCTGTCAGGAGGGATGCCAGCAGCATGCAGGCAGGAGTGAGTCGGGGATAGAGTCTGCGGGACCAGCACACTCCTGTGTAGGACCCAGGCCAGGGCAGCTCTGGGTTCCTGCATGTGCCAAAGTTCAGGCAGCCAGCCTGCCGAATGCCAGCCATGACGGTCCTCGTGTGCCCTGACGTAGAGCTAAGGAGAGAGTGCACAGAGAAACGACCTTACCATCTGAGTCCCTGACTACCTCATATCTGCTGGTGTCACAGCCTGCAGAAAGCTCACTGCAGCAAAATGCTGCAGAAATCTGCACCCTTCGTGCAGCCACACTGCAGAAGCCACAGTGCTGAGCAGTGGAGAAAAGAAGTGTGCTCTCCAGGAGTCTGGCAAAGAAGCCCTGAGAACGAGGAAGAAAAGCCCTTACCTTCCGCAGTGTTTCTCCAGCACCGCCTACTGACCATACTCAACATCAGAGCTGAAGGCAAAGGAAAACCAAGGCAGAAGTCCAACTCCATTGTCATGGAAACAGAAAAGGAGAGCCGAGAGTCAGCAGGACCTGGTAGAACATAGTCATCAGCCCCGCCCATTCACAACACTCTGAAAACATTTCCCGAGACCTCACCTGTGATCCATGGAAAGAATTAGTTTCCAGGACAGGAGAGGAATTCCTTGGTAAATCACACTTCAATTCATGAACTGATCGGTTCACCCAGCATCTTGCCATTGCCTCTGTAGAACAGGCTAAGCTAAAGTTCTGTAGACAAAGAAGATGTACTCAAAAATTTTTCCCTGCAGGGCCAGCAGGTGGCATAATGGTTAAGGCAGTTGGATCCCATGTGGTTGACTGCACAGTGGTTCAAGTCTTAGGCCTGATGGCTTGAAAACATCCTGGGGGGACATGCCCATGCATGCCCAAAGCCCTGAGAAGAGAGTGGAAGACAAGGGACTCCAGTGTGGCCATCCTCCCTGAGAGGTGATTTCTCTCTCTCTCTCTTTCTCTCTCTCTCTCTCTCTCTCTCTCTCTCTCTCTCTGTATCCCTCCAGCAGGCACGCATGACTCAAGCTGCTAAGACACTGTGCTCTACAGGCTGGAACCACATGGGAGTCCTCGCTCAGTTATCAGTCCAACCTGAAAACGGGCATGGTGGCTCACATCTAAAGTTCCAACAGGGAAACCAAGGCAATAAAATCACAACAGGAAGAGATCCTATCTTAATTATTTTTTTCCTAATGTTTCCCCGGCCTAGAAGCTCTGTTTAGAATGTTCAGAAGTAAATGGAGTTAACATAACCCAGGACCAGAATTTACTCTGTAAAGGACAAGTGCAGACCAGGACTAAACACCTTGTGAGCTGAATGTTGATTATTCTTTTATATGCTATAGAAAGTGAGTACATGTTCCAGCAGTAGAATAAAAAAATGGTGCAAAATCTTTGAAATGAATAAAACTTAACACTTTATAAGACATTGTCAGTTTGAAGGCCTGCAATTTGAGTCCAGGACCCAGTGGCTTGAAAAACATACTGGGTTCATGTGTGCTAACAATCCTGAGAGGAAAATGAAGAAGGGATTGCAGCATGGCCATTCCCCTGTGAGATGATTTCTCACTTTCCCTCATTCTATGTCTCTCTCTGGCAAGCACACATGCCCTATTTCAAAAACCTAAAAATAAATAAATAAATAAACTAACAAACTGGACAGATATCACATTGTCTGAAAAGTAAATGGAATCCAATAAATAATAAATATCATTGCTAAAATTATTCAATTTTTTGTAATAAAAACATATTATGAATATTCAGAGATGTTACTGTTCTTGAATCTTTAGCAATATTAAATATGTAATATAATTACACCTCTATTTCCTCTTCTAATATCTCTCCCTGCTTCATTTCTAAATCATCAGTTTTCCCACATTTTCTTCTTCAGTCATTTAAGCAGTACACTGAGCTTGTTTTTTTCAGCTGGTGGTAATTAAAGTATTATTTATGATTGTTGTCATCTAAGCAAAGGAAAGATGAGACAATTTTAGGGAAAACCTATCTAAATCAAATTACTTAGATGAATACTTTGATTTGTCTTTTTTTTTTTTTTTTGGAGTGGTTTTTGCTATAGGGCACATGCCCTCACCAGAAAGACAGAGAGAGAGAGACAGAGAGATAGAAAGCGAGAAAGTGAGAAATCTCCCCGGGGGAATGGCCATGCCGCAATTCCTTCTCCTCCATTCTCCTCTCGGGATCTTGGGCGTGCACACACACACGCCCATAGTGAGTTTAAGCCACCAGTTCTGGGACTTGAACTGCGGTCGACTACATGGGAGTCCAGCGACATAGCCATTACGCTAACTGCTGGTCCCTTTGATTTGTCTCTTTTTCATGAACTAACTTTAAAATATGTGGTGATTGTTTTAGATAGGGATTCACACGGTGCAAAATTCATGTTAATCAAAAGAATTGAGAGGAGACAGAGGAGGGCTCTGAGGCTGACTGTTGCTTTACTCTGTAGGTTTCACCTCTGCTCATCCAGGTGAGGTGTGCTCAATACATATGGCAAAGGAGCACTGCCCTGATCCCTCTGGAGGGCAGACCAGGCCCCGCTTTACCCAGCCTGCTTCCTAGAGGAGAGGGCCGGTAATAAACACAAGAAGCATCAGTGGCTAACTTCAGGGAATGGTAAGTGTTACATGTAAAACCAAACGGCACAAGAGGAAAATGTGAGAGTGAGAGGTGGGAAGTTTCATGGTGAGACCTTCCAGGGACCTGAATGATGGAACTCATTCAATGTCCAAAGCTGACACAAAATGTAAAACACCCTGGGGAGGGAGTCCTCAGGGTTCCAGGTGTGGCAAGAAAACTTGGTGAGGAGGGGAGAGTGGGATGGGGTATGGTTGGGGAGGTAGGCTGGGGTCCTGCTCTGCCAACTCCAACTGCAACCACTGGCTAAGACCAGTGGCTGGGACCCAAGGAATGGGTCCACTTTGAACCTGCAACTATCTTTCTGGTCTTTCTGGAACATTCTCTGGTCCCAAACCTTGGAAATTCCCAGCCCAAACCATCCCAGACTACTTCCAAAGGCTTCAAGAGTCTCTTTCCCCTTCTGTCCTAAGTACTAGAGTAGACAGGTCTGAAGGAGTTGCAGCAATGTGGGCAGACTGTGGATAAGGAGACTCCCTGCTGCTCTGTACATTCACGTCACTAGGAAGTCAGAGCTGGGAGGGAAGAGAAAAAGCCCTGGGAGTCTGGGAGTCTGCACTGCACTCCTGTCCTCCAGCCCTCCTAATGTTAGGACTGACTCGGGGTCTTACAGGAACTGGCCAGGTGTAAGTGTGCATCTCTCAGCCTGCAGGAAGTCATTGTATGAGTTCAGCAAAAAACAGTGTGGATCATCTTGAACTTGACTTCACATGCTTTTCTTCTGCAAACATGGGTTGAGTCCTCTAAGGCAGAAGGTCCCTATAGACACAGCCATGAATAGGAGTCACACCCTGAATTTACCATCTAGCAAGGAAAACAGGCTTCAGAAAATAATTACAAGGGTGGTGTTCACTGCAAAGGAAAAGAACCGATCTTCCATGTCAACCATCATAGGGAAATCTCTCAGCTCAGCAGGGGGTTTGAAGATATGCATTGTGATGGGGAGAGGTGTAGAAAGAGTCAGGCTGAGACCTGGCACAGAAATAGAGTTAATTAGGGAAAACAGAGTTCGCCAGGAAAATCCCAGAGATCCCCCAAAACTACAAAGAAGACTCTCAGGCAGGAATGTTGAGGCTGACGTTAGATGGCATTGAAATTTTATGTTAGAATCAAATCTCACAACCCCTGTAGAACATACCGTAGATTCCACTTCATTCTTTTTGTTGTTGTTGTTGAGATTTTTGCTATAGGGCATATGTACTCACCAGAGTGTCAGAGAGACAAAAAGTGAGAAATCACTCCCTAGGGAAGATAGCCATACCACAGTCCCTTCTCCTCCCAGGATTTTGGGCACACACAACTGAGTTTCAAGTTGCCGAGTCCAAGAGTAAAACTGTGGTACACGACGTGGGAGTCTAATACCTTAACCACTATGCCACCTGCTGGTCCTGATTCCATTTCATTCTTAAGGTAGTGGGAGGCTACAGAAGGGTTTAAACAGAAGATTCGCATGTTTTAAAGTCCCTGACTGCATAATGAGGGAAAGGTCGGAAGGGATAGAAGCAGGTGGAAAAAAAAAAAAAAAAAAGGCAGGAGACTGTACTAGAAAAAAGGTAGGTGGTGATTTATAGTACCGGAAGGAGGGGAGGGAGAAGAAGGAATTTCTCAGCACTGTGTCTGAGACCACACAGACACTCAATAAACTAAACACTCAGGTGCTAAACACTCAGCCTCACTTGAGACGGGGACCTTATTATTCAAGTTTGCAATTGAGGACATGGATTTTTAAGAGGCTCCAGCACAATCCCCAGGGCCAGCAGAGCGTGTTTGTCCCTTCCAGGGGATGGCCGGTCACTGCCTTAGTCACGACTGTGGAGAGGAGTGTGACTCATAAGAGCTAAGCTTTCCCAGAGTCCCACATTTGCCAGGTGCAGGGCACTCGCGAATGAGCTGATTCTGCTGCAACTGCTTTGCAGAGGAGAATTCGAGCACAGAGAACCCATGGACAAGAATACCAAGCTAGTGAGGGTTGGAGGCAGAAATTTACTGCAGGAACTCCCATTCCAGGATCTCTGGTTCCTAACCATTCTGCAATGCTGCCACCTACTGTCCTGCATGAACTGAACACAAGCAGAAGCTCAGGGCTGCAATGGAGCCCTGGTGAGGTCTGGGTGGAGATAAGAGCATTCTCCATGGAAATATCAGGTTTGCTCTGAACTCAGAGGATGAGGGTGACCCGTCACTGGGGAGGAAGCAGCCAAGGAGGGAAAGGACGCAAGAGGAGGTCAATCTGCAGAATACACGGGGCAATGGGAGCTTGCCCCAGCACTGTCACTGGCACATGTCTGAGCAGCAGGTGGCCGTCCCTGGTGAGTTGTTTCTAGTCCACTGAGTCTTGTGACCGACACTGTGTCCTGTGACCACCTCCAGCCTAGATCACAAAGAAGTTGCTCTCCTCCCATCCAGCATACAAGGACAGAATAATTGCAATAGGGGTCAGCTGGTGGTATGGTGGTTAAGGCAACTGGTTCCCTCATGGTTGACTGAGCTGTTCAAGTCTAGGACCCAGAGGCTTGAGAAATGTCTGACGTGTGTGTGTGTGTGTGTGTGTGTGTGTGTGTGTGTGTGTGTGTGTCCCTAAAATCCTGCTAGGAGAATGGAGGAGAAGGGATTGTGATGTGGCCATCCTCCCTGAGGGTTGCTTTTTCACTTTTCTTCCCTCTATCTGTCTTTCTCAGTCTTTCTCTCCAAGACTCCCTACCCTCTTGGGAGTTTCTTGGTCATTAGGCTATGTTATTGGGTTTGAGGGTGGGTATTCTTTCATAGGATCTACATATCTTTGCATCCCTTTTTCTGCCTGCTACAGATGAATTATTTGTGCGCCTACCCCCAAGTTCATGTGGTGAAATCCTAATCTCTGATGTGATGGCATTGGCAGGTGAGACCTTTGGTGGGAGATTAGGCCATAAGTGTGCAGTCCTTGTATATGAGATTAATAATCTTATAGGATGGACTTTGGCACCCCCTAGTCCTTCTATCATGAGGACCCAGTAAGAAGTTGGCCATCTATGAGCCAAGAAGCTGGCCCTCACCAGACTGAACCAGCTGAAACCATGATCTTGGGCTTCTTAGTCTCCAAAACTAAGAAATTTCTGTTACTGAAAAGCCACCCAGTTTATGGTATTTTTTATAGCAACCCAAACTGACTAAGACAATGCCTGTGGTCCAAAGAGTTAGATTGTCTAGTTTTTTGAAAATATAATTTGTTCAAAACTATTGAAGATGTTCGAGATACTTGTTTCCAAGCAGTTCTGCATGGCTGTAACCACACCCAAAGTACTTTGCAGACAAGTTTTCCCCTTTTCCCCCATCCCTCCCTTTTCTCCTTCTCCTCCTCTTTCTCTTTTTCCATCTCCTCTCTCTCTTCTACTCCTTCTTATTCTTCCCCTTTTCTGCTTTCTCATGTCCTTGATTGTATCAAGTTAATACTGGTGAAAAACCCTCCATCGGAACATTGCTGTTAGACGGCATCAGACATGATTTTGTAGCTCAAAGGCTTCATTTCAATATCTTATCTCCTAATTGTGATTGTGCTCCAAATAGAGTTGGAATTTACCACCCTTCAAGAACCCAAATGTCTGGACTTTCTGTTTGCAAACCAATCAGTTTTCTCCTAAGTTCTCTGTCCTTGAACAGCATGCGAACATGGCCAATCGTAGCAAACACACAGTTACATTTCAACAGTTTTTTCTAACTGCTTTTGCTAGAGTTGCTGAATCATGAGGCTTATATCTTCTATTGTACTGCAGCTAGTCTTACTAAATATTTCTGCTTATATCACAGACCATAATCTTCCTTACCTACCACATACCACCTAAGTAGTGTCACACATCACATTTTTGTTACTACAGTGCTCCTTTAAACACTAAAAAAGGACAGAGAGAGAGAGAGAGATTGATTTTTTGACAGTCTCACTAGCTAGGACTACTGATAGACATCACCATGCCTGGCCTACTTAGATGGGACTGTCAGGCTGGGCCTCCCTCATGGTCTCAGCCTGTAAGCAACAACATCTGCCTGGCTGCCTACTCCCTTTTAAAACGTCAAATTTGGGGGGAACCAGCAGTTAGCGTAATGACTATGTCCCTGGACTCCCACGTAGTCGACCGTAGTTTGCATCCCGGACCCGGTGGCTTAAAACTCACGCCGGGCGCGTGTGCGTGCATGCCCAAGATCCCGAGAGGAGAATGGAAGAGAAGGAATTGCAGCGTGACCATCCCCCCTGGGGGGTGATTTCTCGCTTTCTGTCTCTACGTCTCTCTCTGGCTGGCTGGCTAGCGCACGTGTCCTATAACGAAAACCTCTCAAAAAAAAAAAAAAGTCAAATTTTGTGTCTCTTTATCACAGACCATAATCTTCCTTACCTACCACATACCACCTAAGTAGTGTCACACATCACATTTTTGTTACTACAGTGCTCCTTTAAACACTAAAAAAGGACAGAGAGAGAGAGAGAGATTGATTTTTTGACAGTCTCACTAGCTAGGACTACTGATAGACATCACCATGCCTGGCCTACTTAGATGGGACTGTCAGGCTGGGCCTCCCTCATGGTCTCAGCCTGTAAGCAACAACATCTGCCTGGCTGCCTACTCCCTTTTAAAACGTCAAATTTGGGGGGAACCAGCAGTTAGCGTAATGACTATGTCCCTGGACTCCCACGTAGTCGACCGTAGTTTGCATCCCGGACCCGGTGGCTTAAAACTCACGCCGGGCGCGTGTGCGTGCATGCCCAAGATCCCGAGAGGAGAATGGAAGAGAAGGAATTGCAGCGTGACCATCCCCCCTGGGGGGTGATTTCTCGCTTTCTGTCTCTACGTCTCTCTCTGGCTGGCTGGCTAGCGCACGTGTCCTATAACGAAAACCTCTCAAAAAAAAAAAAAAGTCAAATTTTGTGTCTCTTCCTGATATTCCAATTATTATACCAATTCTCAAATCTCAGTAGCTTACTAAAGGAAATGCTTTTTTCCTCAGCATTCACAATTAGATTTGTCTTGTTCTTCTTCAAGGACTGACTCAGGGATTCAGGCTCCTTCTCTTGGTGCCACGGAGAAGGAGATACCTATGTAATAGAACTCGGCATACTGACATCAGGTCCAGAATACAACCACATGACCCAACTCACTGCAAGATAATGATGAGCTCATTTAACTGTGCTTCTGGGAAAAAGGAAAAGACAAAATTGAAGTGGTCTGGCGATCTCGACTACTCTGCTTATGACAATCACAGATGAGCTCCTGTAGCCCTCCCCTCTCAAAGTTTACAGGTGATATGATAAAGCAAATAAAATTAAGATAGGTGTCAGATTTCATACTCTTGAGAAGCCATTTAAATTTCAAGAAAGACACTTGTCAAGAGTAGTGGTGTGGTACTGAGAGTTTATGTGTGTGGTAAGGCAAGTAAGGCTTGTTACACTAAGGAGTATTTCTGATGTTTGTGCTCAATAACAATTATAACATGTTTGTTGTTCCCGCAGCATTTCAGGATTGCCTGCTAAATGCTACGAATCAAGCTAGTAACTGAGAATGCAGTGGTAGGCAAATTTGTTTTAGTCCCTGCTCTTGTAATGTTGGCATTCTAATAGGAAAGACAAATAAACAAATAATCACCCACTTAAATAACCATTGAATAAGTTGATAAATGATCTGTGTCAGAAGTACAGAACAATGAAAGAAAGCAAAATAGAGACCTGGTTGGAGTGAAGAGGAGGGTCTATAGCATAAATCTGGGACCAAAAGATTGAGAGTTACTTAGGTGAAGATGAGCAAGAAACATAAATGTTTCTGGCTTTTACAACTGGGTAGGAGATGAGAGCACCCTGAGGTGGGGCACACTGTATTTACATGTAGCAGTCTTGGATGAGAGTGTAGGTCATAGATTTATTTTAGGAGATCTTAAGTCCAAGGTCCCCAGGAGACTGCTAAGTGGAGAAGACAAGTAGGCAGGGGATCGTGCAGCAAAGAGCTCATTTGAGAGGTCTGAAGTGCTGCCATAACTTTGAAGTTCTTATTGGTGCTCTATTCTGTTCTCAGAACGTGCCTCAACACCCTTTCCCCCAAGTCCTCCTTCACAGGAAAATTCCTAGAATCTAGTCACCTGTTCATCATGCAGCTACTGTTTTGGGGCCATTGACTTCCAGGAGGATTAATTTTCAATGGGAGCATTATCATGGCAGCCCAGAGATTTTGTTCATTTGTGAATCAAAACCAAACAAATAAGAGCAGTTTTCCATTGTTTTTAAGTTTATTTTCTTGAGAGTGAGGAAGAGACAGGCATCCCCTACGGGGTCTTGGTACACCTCAACCCCCTTCCCCAAGTCCTACAGCCAGTCAGGATCATGTGTCCTCATGCCTGGCATGTCTCAGGTTAACTCAGGATTCAAACCCATGATGGGCCATATGGCTTCCAGCACTGCAGATGCCTACTCTACTGCCTGTGCTACTGTCTCTGGACCTCCATTTTTAAGTATCATTTCTCATAGCAGGCTAGCAGCAACAGCACTACCAAAAAAAACAGCCACAAAGAGCAATTGGCTGTCCCAAGGAGCCAGGATTACATAATAATAACAAGAAAATGCCCAGCAAGAAAGAAAGAAGGCAAGACAAAGGGACTGCTTTTCTTTATTTCTTCTGCCTAGTTTATTCAGTGCCTTAGGCAGTAGGCACTGATCTTAAATTCAACTCTGCATTGTTTTAAACATGTATCTTTGCTAAAAAATGAATGTGCATTGTAGGTTTGGAGTATGAATACATCAGTAGGAGCGCATGTATTTTAACTCATCTGATGATGGCTTTACTAAAGCTTACGATTGTGTATCTCTGCAGACTGTGGAAAATTATTTGAAATGACTCTTCAGGTGAATGCAAATAACTGAAGAGAAAAGTAGTTGAAGGTCATCATGGAAAGACTCAGCACTGGCAGCAACAATTAGGAACAGGCTTCTATTTTAATTTTTCAGGTGTGTGTTGATGAGGAGAGTTAGAACTGTTTTAATTGCTAATCTCTCAAAGGAAGGAACACACCATGTTAATTAAATTCACTGATGATAGAAAACGTGGAGGTGGATTAATCACTTCTAATGGCAGGACAATTTTCTTTAAAAGCCAGTTTTACAAATAAGAACTGGAATTAACCAAAAGAGAACTCTGTTCTTAGAGAATGTGTATACGTGCATACATGCATGCACACACACACAGCCTAACTCCCTAGTGCACAGCTTATACAATGCACAGTTTTTAAACTGTCTTTTAAAAAGGTTCAATTATCATTGAAGAATTCACCAAGATACATTGAGAACTTGCTATACGAAGAGGGCTGCAGCTTGAAAACTGAGAAAAATAAATAAATAAACGCACCTCTACTACTATATTCTTGGATCGTGAGTGTTCCTATACAGTCACTGGGCACCAAATTCACTTTTTTTCTGGAACCTTGGTAAGCAGCATCAAAAAATGATAAAAGGATGAAAATTTGGGTATCATTTAATTAGCTGAAAATGCTTCACAGACCTAAGCATCTTAATAAGGTGTACATCTCCAGGGAATATGAGTTTCATTTTTATAAATAAAAAAATATAAAAAAGTAAGTAAATAACAAGTTACAAAAACTGTATAATCAAGTCACTAGATAGGAAAATGGTCTGCTCTCCAAATCCCCTACTGGAAATATTATAATGATCAAAATCTAGATGTAGAGAATTAGTTATCAGGATAGACATGAAAGTAAGACTGCCCTAAAATCAAAGGGGCTGAGGGATGTTTTTCTTAGATGGGTATAGACTCTCCTCTCACTACTTAGGAGTACAGAGTTTCTGTAAATGCTATGTCCAAAATAGTATGTGCGACACAAGGTACAGGTAGCCCCAATCAAACAGACCAGCATGACCAGTAGGACCAGCCATCCACTGCATAAAATGAAAACTGTGCTTATTGGTCATCTTCCCCCAGGATCCCAAGGTACCTAACTGAAAGCAGTAAGTATCCCCCCCAAAAGCCACATACAGCACTCTACTCAGCAACCAAGATTCACTATTTGTATCTCCTTGCTTGTTCACATATGCTTTGGGACAATTGATTAATTTGATAAAAGATATGCATCAAAAGTACAGGACAATGTAAGAAATAAAAACAGAGACCTAGCATAGAAATTTCACAGAACTCTACAGGTTTTACTTTATTGCTCAATGTGACATGTGGACACACGCCCAACACTTTCTACCTTCGGTGCGTTGACTTGAAGGAAAGATTGTATGGGAAAGAAACTGGGTGCCCTGTTTTCTATCCCTTGCTTGTCATCATTGTCAGCAGATGTGGTTAATATTCTGAAGTAGCAAGAGGAAAAAAAGACGTGATTGTTTCTCTGATTGTTCATGTTTAATGTTCTGTAAGTGCCCCTTTTGTGCATTCCCAGAGACTTCCAATCGAGACAGAAAGTGTGATTCCTCAGTCTACTGGAACTCTGCTCACTCTCCACAAAGGCTACTCTCACTTCACAACTCAATTTGAATCTCACTAAAGTCCCTGGAAAATCCACTGGAATTCTGTGCTCATGGGGAGTGTGATTGGGGAACATCTCTCAAGTTATACATCTCTCCTCTTCACACACATTGAGAAATAAAATTGTTATAAGCTTCAAGATAGTGAGCAAAAAATTAAACTTAGCACAGAGCCCTTCTGAGGTGGACGGGAGTGAAGAGTGCTTTGTAACTATCACACACCTATGAAGCAGCCCTAGGGGGAGTTCTGGTTCTGATACATTCTGTAGGGACAGCAAAACTCCACTTCCATCTTCATAGGGTCTAGGCTGGGCCCAATAGTTAAACTGACAAATAATTGATTAATAGAGAAAATCACTTGTTTATTTTATACAAGTCTTAGATGACACAGGAACCCACATAGGGAAATGAAGGTGCAAGACACAGTTCGAGTCTCTTATATACTGAACTGGACAAGGAATAGTAAGCTGTGAAATTTGGTAAGGCAAGAAGACCAGGGCTAGGGTGGTTAATTTGGCAGAAAAGTGACTAAGATGATAAGGGTTAGTTTAGCAAGATATGATAGTTAATTTGGGGTATCACCTTGACTGAAGTGTGTGGACAGCTAGAGAAACTTTGTTTCGAAGTGTATCTATAAGAGTGTTGCCAGTTAAGATTGGTATGTGGGCCAGTGGGCTGAGAGGAAGGCCCCCCTTCAATGTGGGCAGGTACCATCTAATTAGCTGGGAGTCTGGGCAGACAAACAGGGACTTGTGCTCTGTTTCCCCTTCCCCACTTCCTTCCAGATAATGCTGGGGGTTCCACTCCTATACCTCTGCCTTTTCCATCTCAACTTCTCTACTTAGCCCTTGGCTTCTTTTGTTTCTACCAGCTCCTGGTCCCTGCTCCTCTCCAGCCAGACAGACTCCAAGTTCTTTAACTCTTGGACTCCAGCTGGAATAGACCTCTGTTTTGAACTCCTCTCTATATTGGAAACTTGCTTTCTCCTTTTGCCTAAATAGACTGTTTAACACTCCTACTGTCTTTGCTAAATAATCCGAAACTCCTTACCCAAGGATGTTCCTTAGTGATATAATCATGAAGACCATTAAGATTCCATTGTGTTTAGGCAGGGATGGAACCTAATCTTAGGGGTGATTAAACTGCTTGTTCTGCTTCTGTAATATGCTTTTGCTTTTACATTGTAAGACCCTACCCTCGACCCTTCCAAGCCCACCGTACCTTGTTCTTGTAAATCATCACGTCATTCTGGAAAAGCTTGTGAATTTTTGACCTATATAAACTCCCTTCTCCTTTTACATGAGGCTGGGGGGTTTTGAGAGACATGATTCTCCCCATATGCCACTGGCTTAATCAAGAAACCCCAATTAATTTGTCAGTTTCTCTATGTCCTCCTATTTCTTGTTGAGTAGACTATAACACAGCCTACCAGCAGCTACTGAAAGGTGCTCATGTCTTCCACCTCAAGATCCCCTTGACTGTAACTGCACCAGCTTCTCTACTTCAGGGTCTTCCAGCTGTTTCCCAGCTTACAGAAATCCTATTGTGTGACTTCTCTGCCTTGTGATTATGTGAGATAGTTCCTATAATAAAGTCCTTATTTTAATTTGATTTTTAATTGCTGGAAAGTGTGTGCATTCACCAGAGAGACAGAGAAGGAAGAGAAAGCACCACCACTCCCACCGCCTCACAGCACCCCTGCCAAATGATGCATGGTCACAACACAGTCCCTTCTACTCCATTTATCCATCATGTCAGAATTTGGGCCAGGTTGGGGTTAGATGGCATAATGGTTACATCGCTGGACTCTCACATAGTCAACTGTGGCTCGAGTTTTGAACCCAACAGCCTAAAACCCATCCCAGGCGTATGTGCGTGCATGCCCAAAATCCCAAAAGGAGAACAGAGGAGAAGGGATTGCAGTGTGGCCATCCCTACTGGGAGGTGATTTCTCATTTTCTGCCTTTCTAGAGAGAGTTCTTGGACTCCAGCTGGAATAGACCTCTGTTTTGAACTCCTCTCTATATTGGAAACTTGCTTTCTCCTTTTGCCTAAATAGACTGTTTAACACTCCTACTGTCTTTGCTAAATAATCCGAAACTCCTTACCCAAGGATGTTCCTTAGTGATATAATCATGAAGACCATTAAGATTCCATTGTGTTTAGGCAGGGATGGAACCTAATCTTAGGGGTGATTAAACTGCTTGTTCTGCTTCTGTAATATGCTTTTGCTTTTACATTGTAAGACCCTACCCTCGACCCTTCCAAGCCCACCGTACCTTGTTCTTGTAAATCATCACGTCATTCTGGAAAAGCTTGTGAATTTTTGACCTATATAAACTCCCTTCTCCTTTTACATGAGGCTGGGGGGTTTTGAGAGACATGATTCTCCCCATATGCCACTGGCTTAATCAAGAAACCCCAATTAATTTGTCAGTTTCTCTATGTCCTCCTATTTCTTGTTGAGTAGACTATAACACAGCCTACCAGCAGCTACTGAAAGGTGCTCATGTCTTCCACCTCAAGATCCCCTTGACTGTAACTGCACCAGCTTCTCTACTTCAGGGTCTTCCAGCTGTTTCCCAGCTTACAGAAATCCTATTGTGTGACTTCTCTGCCTTGTGATTATGTGAGATAGTTCCTATAATAAAGTCCTTATTTTAATTTGATTTTTAATTGCTGGAAAGTGTGTGCATTCACCAGAGAGACAGAGAAGGAAGAGAAAGCACCACCACTCCCACCGCCTCACAGCACCCCTGCCAAATGATGCATGGTCACAACACAGTCCCTTCTACTCCATTTATCCATCATGTCAGAATTTGGGCCAGGTTGGGGTTAGATGGCATAATGGTTACATCGCTGGACTCTCACATAGTCAACTGTGGCTCGAGTTTTGAACCCAACAGCCTAAAACCCATCCCAGGCGTATGTGCGTGCATGCCCAAAATCCCAAAAGGAGAACAGAGGAGAAGGGATTGCAGTGTGGCCATCCCTACTGGGAGGTGATTTCTCATTTTCTGCCTTTCTAGAGAGAGTACACACCCTATAGAAAGCATCTCTTTAAAAAATTAGGGGCAGGCACGCACACACACAGGTCAGAATTGGAACTGTGGTCAGCCATGTGAGGATGTGGCTCCCTTAACCACTAGGCTACAGGGCCAGCCCTAAATCACTTCATGTAGATGATAGAAAGATAGAACAGATTGATAGATATAAATGATAGATAATGGTGGTGTTTTTCTGGAGAATCCTGACCAATATACAAGGTATCGTTGTGCCGATCTCATTTAACCACAACTTTCTGTCCTTGATGATAAGGATGCCATATTATAAGGAAGACATTTTTCACATTGTCATTTCAACTTTTCCTTAAGAAACTGACTCAGAGAGGTTAAAAGGAGCTTAGGGGGGCCCCGCAAAGTTCAGAGTCATCTTCTTTCAGTTACTGGTTTTCAGATGCCCTTAACTTAAATAGTCCATAGTCCATGATGGCATTTTTTGGGTAGTGTGCTGTTAACTCGATTGCATCTTAGGAGGTGTGGTCCCTAAAACTCAAATGCTAAGATAGGGCATAGAAAAATGATGTCCTATGAGAATTTTCAACAAGCTCTGGAGTTTTTCTAGTTTTCCATTTGCTCCGAATGTGAAAGAACCAGGCCATAGGGTTGGAAAAGATTATGCCTCCATAATGATAAGAGTAACTACCCCTTTTTTTTGTTCGTTTGTTTTTCTTTTTTATTTATATATTTTTATTATTATTCATACATTAAATCACTATACGTCATTTAGATTGTGAAGAAACTTTATCCAACATGATATACACCTCAGTCCAGCCCAGTTGAGACCACCATGCACATCCTTTTTAATCTTTATGAAATGTCTACTCTACACTTAAAATTGTACTGAAGCACCATAGTCCATCAACCTACCACGTAGCCTTGACATGTAAAGATGGTTCATCAGTACTTATGTGGGCAGCTCCTCTGAGCCCTTCAGACTCGAGAGATCCAGATATATAGGAATGTCTACATGGGGAAAAAAATCAGGATACAAGCTTTCTCTCCAATGTTGAATAACCCAATTTAATAAGATTGGAATGAAATATCCACAAACTTAAAACTGCATTTTTTTTTTGGAGAGGTTTTTGCGTGTGCTCACCAGACAGACAGAGAGACATAGAGACAGAAAGCAAGAAATCACCCCCCCGGGGGGATGGTCACGCCGCAATCCCTGCTCCTCCATTCTCCTCTTGGGATCTTGGGCACACACGCACACGCGCCCGGCGTGAGTTTTAAGCCACCGGGTCTGGAACGCGAACCGCGGTCGACTACATGGGAGTCCAGGGACATAGCCATTACGCTAACTGCTGGTTCCCAAAACTGCATTTTTTTTTACACTCTGCCTATTTTCTATATAGAGTTTGCAATCACAGCTATGAGAATAAAAATTTTTATTTATTTTTTTTTTAAAAAAAGAGCCAACATTTGGATACATGAACGTGGTCGCTTTCTCTTCTCCAAACTCCGATGTTTGTATTGTTCTTACTGTGAATCGACTTAGCAGCATTCAATAGAATAACAAAATTCAAGCACACTTGTGCAGCACCTTTTTTTTTTCTCAGTCTCGGCAAGTCAGTTGGCAATGATAAAATATGTTTGAGTACAAGGAAGATTAGAAAACAAGCTTTTTGTGAAGAGAAGTTGGAATAAAATTTAAACTAACAAAAAAGGTCATTCATTTGGTTTTCCATCTCGAGTATAAAAGGAGTCCAAGAAGCATGTGTGAAATTACATTACAGATTTTCCTGTTTACTCTTTGTCTGCATTTGACTAGTTACACAGGTTTTGCTTAACATATTAGAGTTGGAACACAAAGGAAATTTGTTTGCTTATTTGTTTTCCCAGCTCTATATCTATAACATTTATACTTTGTATATAATTTGGGATTCTGAGATCTCTTTGAAATACATGCATGCATATCTTTAGCAAGCTGCACTCGAAAGCTGAAAGCATAAAATCAAATTATATGCAAAGTGAAGAAATAGCAAGAATTTCTTTACAAGTGATTGTCAATTTATTGCCCAAGACCAAATCTGGGAGCAGAATAACTTTTTTTAATTCACCCAACTGATGCAAATCTCAAATCAGTGGCTTCTTCTTAATTTTTTATTTAAACTAAGCTTCCTCCTTGCAAAATCACCAAGTCATTCTGACCCAAAAGCCCATTGGTGGAAGAGAGGTGTGGCTAAGGGGATCCAAAGGCAGGAAGCCACTTACCAACCTCATATACAGAAGCTCCCTCAATGGATAACATGAAAAGGAGGAAACCAACTGTCATGGAGTATTTTTGACAAGTGTATCAGGGAACTAACTCAACAACTTGAGTTACTGTGAAAGACAGGTCTGTCTCACCCTGAGCAATGACATGATGATGGAGATTGCAGCAAACGCTGGCTCACACAGCTTTTTGGGCATACAGTCAGACTTCAGTGCCCAGCCTTCCTTGCAGTTAAGAGTGGCTATGGCGAAGAAAGGGCAAGGAGTCTCTTCCAGGTTGGCTCAGGAAATCTATTTTGACCTTTCCCCTCCCTAGCAGCTGGATGGCCACACCCAGGTAATTTCGCAAGAAGTGTACATCACACCCCAGACTTCCTGATTCAAAATCTTGGCAAAGATGCTAAGGAATCTGCAATTGTTAACCATTTTAAGAAAATCTCCAGATGGCTCTTTTGCTCTTTAAGATTTGAGATTCCCTGAGCTGGTAAATAAGAGTACTTTAATTTGAGCAAATTATTAAGCCCATTTAGACTTCAGTTTCCCTATTTACAAAAAAAGGATAAGGATAATACCTACACCATAAGGCATTTTGGAGAAATAAGTGAAATAATGTAGATGAGAGATTTGGAACGCTCCCTAGACAGAGTAAGCATCCGAATGTTACTGGATATTAGTATTAAATATTAAAACAAAAATCTAAAGTATGTAAACATAAGCTTAATAAAGAATATTCATGATTTAAATGAAGAAAACAATAAATGTGATTAAGCATTTTTTTGATCATGTACCATGTTCCCATTGAGAGTGACGTGTTTCTATATAGAGTTTGCAATCACAGCTATGAGAATAAAAATTTTTATTTATTTTTTTTTTAAAAAAGAGCCAACATTTGGATACATGAACGTGGTCGCTTTCTCTTCTCCAAACTCCGATGTTTGTATTGTTCTTACTGTGAATCGACTTAGCAGCATTCAATAGAATAACAAAATTCAAGCACACTTGTGCAGCACCTTTTTTTTTTCTCAGTCTCGGCAAGTCAGTTGGCAATGATAAAATATGTTTGAGTACAAGGAAGATTAGAAAACAAGCTTTTTGTGAAGAGAAGTTGGAATAAAATTTAAACTAACAAAAAAGGTCATTCATTTGGTTTTCCATCTCGAGTATAAAAGGAGTCCAAGAAGCATGTGTGAAATTACATTACAGATTTTCCTGTTTACTCTTTGTCTGCATTTGACTAGTTACACAGGTTTTGCTTAACATATTAGAGTTGGAACACAAAGGAAATTTGTTTGCTTATTTGTTTTCCCAGCTCTATATCTATAACATTTATACTTTGTATATAATTTGGGATTCTGAGATCTCTTTGAAATACATGCATGCATATCTTTAGCAAGCTGCACTCGAAAGCTGAAAGCATAAAATCAAATTATATGCAAAGTGAAGAAATAGCAAGAATTTCTTTACAAGTGATTGTCAATTTATTGCCCAAGACCAAATCTGGGAGCAGAATAACTTTTTTTAATTCACCCAACTGATGCAAATCTCAAATCAGTGGCTTCTTCTTAATTTTTTATTTAAACTAAGCTTCCTCCTTGCAAAATCACCAAGTCATTCTGACCCAAAAGCCCATTGGTGGAAGAGAGGTGTGGCTAAGGGGATCCAAAGGCAGGAAGCCACTTACCAACCTCATATACAGAAGCTCCCTCAATGGATAACATGAAAAGGAGGAAACCAACTGTCATGGAGTATTTTTGACAAGTGTATCAGGGAACTAACTCAACAACTTGAGTTACTGTGAAAGACAGGTCTGTCTCACCCTGAGCAATGACATGATGATGGAGATTGCAGCAAACGCTGGCTCACACAGCTTTTTGGGCATACAGTCAGACTTCAGTGCCCAGCCTTCCTTGCAGTTAAGAGTGGCTATGGCGAAGAAAGGGCAAGGAGTCTCTTCCAGGTTGGCTCAGGAAATCTATTTTGACCTTTCCCCTCCCTAGCAGCTGGATGGCCACACCCAGGTAATTTCGCAAGAAGTGTACATCACACCCCAGACTTCCTGATTCAAAATCTTGGCAAAGATGCTAAGGAATCTGCAATTGTTAACCATTTTAAGAAAATCTCCAGATGGCTCTTTTGCTCTTTAAGATTTGAGATTCCCTGAGCTGGTAAATAAGAGTACTTTAATTTGAGCAAATTATTAAGCCCATTTAGACTTCAGTTTCCCTATTTACAAAAAAAGGATAAGGATAATACCTACACCATAAGGCATTTTGGAGAAATAAGTGAAATAATGTAGATGAGAGATTTGGAACGCTCCCTAGACAGAGTAAGCATCCGAATGTTACTGGATATTAGTATTAAATATTAAAACAAAAATCTAAAGTATGTAAACATAAGCTTAATAAAGAATATTCATGATTTAAATGAAGAAAACAATAAATGTGATTAAGCATTTTTTTGATCATGTACCATGTTCCCATTGAGAGTGACGTGACAGAGATGAGAAACAGGAGAATTCAATACTGTACAGAAATCAAGTTTCAAGATTGTTAGATTTCAAGTAACTCTATATAGAACGAAATGGGTATTTCTCATAATTCAGGAAAATGATGCTAACAATCATCTTGAAGAGCATGTAGGAAAAAAATTATCAACCTACTCCCCAAATGTAGGATAAAGAATTTAGAGGACCACTTTCATTGCCAGACATAATATGAAGTTACAATACATTTAGTAGTATAGACCCAAGCTATAGTTTGAGTATGGCCCCCGAAAATTCATGCGTCAAGTCATTGTAATGGAACTAAAAGGGTAAAAACTTGAAGCAATCATGATGGTGAAAGGTAGAAATGTGGGAGAGATTACTAATTAGATGGTTAGGGCATGCCCCCCCCATGATTGAGCTCTGAAGGGGGAGAAGGAAGGAAAGAGATAAAAATATAGTATAGAGACTATGCTCTCTGCGCTCATAGTCTCCATCCTCTCTGATGAGGTCTACCATCTTGTAATATATCTTACCCAATGCCAATATCATGCCTTTCGATTTTCCACTACTCCCCTAGAACTGTAAGTCAAGTAAACCTCTATTCTTCATCAGTCACCAAATCTCAGGTATTTCTGGAAATAGCACAATAACAGAATAAGATAACTACTATAGAGATAGGCAGGCACATCAATAAAACTAAAAAGAAACTACAGAAATCTATATAAGGGCATAATAATTCAGGATATAATATAGATTTGAGATTAATGTGAAAATAGAAATTATTTAATAAATGTGATTGAACTGTCGATTACATAATGAAAAAAAATAAGGTCACTCCAAATTTATTTCCAAATTGACTAAAAACTCCAATTAAACTGTTAACAAAAGAAAATTGGAGTGTATAGAATAATTGTGTAGAAGTATTCTGTAAACTATATTAAAAGAAACATAATCTATAAGATTAATAATTTTAGGAAACCAGATTTGTTAGTAAAATACAAGAAGAAATGGACAAAATAAGTAAGAAGAGATTTTCTAATATTTATAATCTTTTGATCATAAGAATGAGAAGCCAAGAACATTCCATCAAGTGAGGAAAATATTCTGGCTAAGACTAAACTACATCAACAGCACTCATGGTTGCCTGGGTTACTAGATACTCTCACCAGGCTAATAATATAATAATTAGCAAAACTACATTTGAATCATTCAAATGCAGTAGCTTTACTCGGTAACAGAATGGAAAGTGAAATTCCAGAAATCTCTGTGGGCCCATCTATTATGATGTCCACACTGGCTGCATGGTCTAATAGGGTGGCCACTTCTACATTCCATACCTATTTCTATGTATATGAGATTTGACCCCCGTCATCCTAGCACGTTCTCATACCTCCTGAAACCAAAGACCATTGTAATCTTACTAGTTTCCAGAGTTAACAAAAAATAGCCATGAAAGCACCGCCCTCCCTAATGTATGTGAGAGACATGCTCAATTCTTAATACTTTCATAATCCTATCTGCCTTGGAAAGGTGGCAGTATATTCATGGGCTTTCAGGAGACTTGAGAAGAAGCAGGAGGGAAGGATACACATGACAGGACATTAATCTGCTAAAGAGCACATGATCTCTCTATTAAGTGTGACCTTTCTAGAGCCCACTTTGATCATGGCATTAATAATGTTGGCAGCATGTGTATCAGCCCCCTACTTGCAATTATTAAAATAATAATAATAATCAGAATAAATGGGAGATGGTTCTAAAGATGTTTATAAAAGATCAGCCATAGAAATCTTATTTATCATTGCAAATAAAAATGAAACAGGCATGTTTCTCATAATAGAAAATGGAATTATTATTTTATCATCATAGTTTATTATCAAATAACTATGATATCCTCACATGATACAATATTATGACATTAAAAATTGGACTCTAGATCAGAATTTTTTATGTAGAAAATACACAATATAAACTCCTAATTTTATAAAAATCCAGGTTAAGTGCTTTTAAAAAAGCATTCAAAATAATGTGATGGAGTTTTTCTAAAATAAACGTATGTGTCAGGTGGGAGATATAGGCCCTGTAAGTTGTAACTTCGGACATTAAAAAAGTCAAAATCCACCTGCATTTTTTGTGCATGAGACATTCAATTACATTAAAAGGAGTTCATTGCATTTCTCTTTGTACTATTAGTACTATTGTACTAAGGCTTATATTTCAGAGAAAGACAGAAACATATTTTATGTCTGCATTGGCACAGGCTAAGAAATAAATAATTTGAAAATAGTTTAGGAAAGTGCTAACCATGTAGCCTGGTGGTTTAGGGAGCCAGATCTCGCATGGCTGGCCACTCTGAATGCTGGCCCCAGAGGCTTGAAAATTATGCTGGGCACGTGTGTGTGCACCCAAAATTCTGAGAGAAAGGAAAAATGGGGTAAGGCAGATCAGTACATGACTGCACTCCACTGGGGGGTGCTTTCTCCCTCGCTCTATTTCTGTCGAGAGAGAGAGAGAGAGCACAGTACCTTCTGGCAATTAGGAAAAAACAATGAATTCTAGGAGGACCTCAATCGTGATAATTCACAACTTATGAAAGAGGAATAGGAAAAAAAAATTCTAAAACTAAGGCTTCTGTTATAAAGCATGTGTGCCTGCCAGAGAGACAAAGAGGGACTATAGACAGAAAGTGAGAAATCATCATGCAGGGGGATGGCCACACCTCAATTCCTTCTCCTCCATCTCCTCCTGGAATGTTGGGTACATATGCAGGTGCCCGTGCCTGGCATGAGTTTCAGGTCTCCAGGTCCAGGACTTGAAAGCAGTCCGCCACGTGGAAATCCAGTGCCTTAACCACTGTGCCACTTGCTGGCCCCAGGGATATGAAATTTTTTTTTCTTTCTTTTTTTTTTTCGGAGAGGTTTTTGCTATAGGGCGCGTGTGCTGGCCAGACAGACAGAGAGAGACAGAGAGATAGAAAACAAGAAATCACCCCCCCAGAGGTATGGCCACGCCACAATCCCTTCTCCATTCTCCTCTCGGGATCTTGGGCACGTACACACGCGCACCTGGTGTGAGTTTTAAGTCACTGGGTCCGGGACGCGAACCGCGGTCGACTACATGGGAGTCCAGCAACATAGCCATTACGCTAACTGCTGGTCCCGAAAATTTTTAAGGAGCCAAGAGAGTTCTTGGGAGGAAAAAAGAAAGAAGGATAAAAATCTGGTTGTTCTATTTTGAAGTCAAATTAGAAGAAAAGTCACAATGGGTTGAAAAGGTCATGTGGAAACCCTACTGAAGCCTTCTGAGAAGACACTGTGAAAGGGCTAAAAAAATAGACCCATAGGTTGTTTTAAACCCTGGGGCATGTGCTTGTGTGAGTAGATGCTAGGCACAGCACACACTGAGGCTAACACTCCTGACCCAGCAGTACTTCCAACACCTGCCCTAGTCCAGACTTGAGGGCCCTGTCACAGAAGCTGGGGAGATAGCTACACCCAAAAGGAAACAGCTGTAAGTGTCTGCTTGTGATCTGTGTTTATATGCTCACAGTATTCAGCAGCGAAGTGTATCATGACAAGGCAAGAGCAAAAGACAGAAGAAAAAGAAAAGAAAAAAAAGGAAAAAACAAAACCACAGTCATTTTCTCAGTATAGTTGAATTCTTGGTGACTTCACTTGATTCTTTTGAACTTATTTTTCTATGCCTTGGAGAAAAGTTTGGAGTGATGCCAGTAACAGGGATTACTGTTCCACCTCCTCCTTACACACACATACATGTGAGACAGAAATCAAAGTTACCTTTTCATAGTCAGTTCAGAAAATGTTTGAGGCAGCTTTGGGGAGTTCATATTGTTTGTCTGATTTGCTTCTTCTCTATCTCTTTCTCTCTCCCCCATTCTGCACTTTTGAAAATTTATTTATTTATTTGCTCCATGAACCAGAAAAACAGAGACAGAGAATGAGACAAGTAGATAGACAGATACACCCAGCAGGGTCTTCACACGGTGCTCCACCTGCTCAGCAGGACCAGGTCACAGGCACACACGTGCTCAGCCAGCTGAAAGAGGTCCCTGTCGGCCCTGGCATTTGATAGAAAGTGGACACATATCCGTCGGCCTGGCATTTGATAGAAAGTGGACACATATGGAACATTTACTGCTAAGCAAAGCAAGCCAGACTGAGAGTATAAACTATATGTCCCCACTTAACATATACCAAATGTCTGCACTCTGGCAAAAACTAAAATCAGAAGGCAGAAAAACATGGACGGCAACCATCAATACCAGAGACAGTCTAGGAGCAGGGCAGAAAATTGTGTGTGTGTGTGTGTGTGTGTGTGTGTGTGTGTGTGTGTGGTGGACGGATCAAGGCAAAAAAAGAGACAAATATTCAATGAACAAAAAACGATGGAACATTATCTGTTGATGATAATGTGTATGATCATTTCTTTGACTGGAATAACAGAATATTTATCACAGGGAAATTTATTTTCAATGTTGTAAACATATACAATGATTGAATGTAAAAAATAATAAGGAAAAAAATGAAACAAGAGAAAAAAGAGAGGTCCCCATATGCGTACCCAAGACCTTTCCCAGGGGGGTCAATTGCATTACTTTCGTACCCCCATCCAGCCCCTCCTCCTGCATATCGATGGCATTTTTTTCTCTACTGCAAGGCTGTGGGAGGGGAGTGGTCACCACTTTTGTGGACTGTTCTTTGGAACTGGATCCTTTCGGAGCAATTCCAGAGAGATAAAAATGTTGGGGTTTCCATTTCAGTCATTTACTATAGGTTCTGTCAAAATAGAGTCAGGATACTCACCGTACCCCTGCAGCCACAGAGTGGGTCAGTGACACAGGGAAAGGCTCCCGGTGTAGTATCGATGCCCTACTCCTGCTGCTCCCCGTCTCTCTTCTAAGGAATCAGGGCTGAGAAGCCCGAGGGGCTGGTCTTAGAGCCACAGCAGAAGCACTCTCTTCTCCGCCAGCCAGGCTCTTTTCCCGTCTATGCTTGTCAAATTCTTTGATTTTGTATTTTGCCTTTCATTGAGGATTTAGAAATTAAAATGCCCAATGACTGGGGCCATCAGGCGGTGTGGTGGTTAAGGAGCTGGACTCCCACATGGCTGACCACAGTTTGAGTCCTGGGCCTGGCAGCTTGCTTTCTCTCTTTCTCTTCCTCTCTTTTTCTCTCCCCCCTCCTCAAGCACACATGCCCTGTAGAAGATTTTAAAATAATAATAATTACAAATAATTGTTTTAAGTGCCCAATGGTAAAAAGGGAAAGTGATATAAAATTGGGTTGTGAAAGGACTTATTTCTGCTTACATCAGCCTTGAGTCTTTCTAGTAAGAGGATTAGGAGAATTTTGGTTAAAGTGAAAAAACCGCATATGTTTATGTTTTCCCCTTCACCAAACTCTGCTAAAATGACAAGAAAAGTTCTCGTAAGGCCTTAACCAATGAGGAGAAAATTGACGAGAATAGAAAACAATAGTCCACCAAGGAGGGCTGGCCTGGCCAACAGCTGAGCAGGAAGCAATATGGTCACCCTTCTCCCGCGGATGCAGCCACTGTAGGCACCAGAAACACAAAGGGTGACCTCAAGAACTGAGAAAGAGGGGCCCCACTGAGTCTTAGTGTAGAGCAGGTCCGGCCCCAAATTTGGCTCCCTTACTGGAAAATAAAGTAGGTATTCGTGTTTATTACCTGGAAATGCCCTAAAACCATGGAAATTAAAGGGAAGAGTGACATCTCACGAGTGGATTGGTAGAAACCCGACCGGCCGGAAGTGTGCCCCACTCTTGCCCATCTATCTCTACCTTCCCCTCTCCGGTCACAGATTGGAGACCTCTTCTCTGTGAAGACTCAGCAGTCCCAGAGAAAATGCCTCCCAGCACTGGAATTGAGGGCATCCCAAAGAAAAGATCTTTCCACAACAAAATCACTCCAGCGTGGTCCATTTTTTCATTAGACGTTCTCAACAGGAAATTGCTTAATGAACTCAGTCATCCAACACGTGTTAAGTGATTGTGTTAAATAAAAACTGTAGGAGTCTGTTGTTTTGGACTAAGCTTCTGAACTAGGCCCCAGCAGCCCAGATGGAAAACCAGTAGTCTCTTGTCATGTGGAGTCTCTCGTACTAACGCTCCACATGACCAAATCAAAGCTGAAGTTGTTCTACAAACTTCCAAGAAATCAGGAGACGAATAACAGTAAAATCCCCTGAAGAGGTTACATGCAGTCAACATTATAGTGAAGTCCTCTCTGCCGTTTTTTCAGACGTTTGTTTACTTATATATTTTATGAGAGACAGAGACCTCTGACAGGGGTTCATTACCTACAATCCACCCTTACCCCAACTCTTCCAGTCAGCCAGGATCATGAGCATTCCCAGCATGTTCAGGTTCACCTGGGATCTGAACCCTGGACCTTCACATATAGTTTCTGTATCACACAATGTTGCTCTGTTACTTCTCTCACCCTTTGTGCCTTAATCATCACAAAAGTAAGCCTAAAATACCCTAGCATTAATCATTCAGATATTCTTCTACTGTTTTTTAGTTTCCCTGTCCCCACCTTACAGAGAGTAACTTTAAAATGACCTATCGCTGTTTGTTCTTTGTTTCTGTTTTCTTTAGCCCTCCTCTGTCTATAAAACCAACCTCCTCTGCTCAGCTCATTGGAGCACTTTTCTAGTTTATGAAATGAAGGGTTGCCCAGTTCTAGAACTGCAGATAAAGCCACTCACCTTCTTTAAACTAAATTGCTGTAATTTTATCTTTTGACAGTTGCCTACAATAGTCTAGGTGCTGCAGCTAAAATGAGAAATAAAATGGAAATTCCTGGCTTGGTGTGGCTTACATTCTTGGGAGAGAAGACCTAAATGTGCACTGTAGCAGCTGGTGGGATGATTACAGAGAGGAGTAGAGGGTCAGGGGGCCAGCAGTGCCAGGGTGAGACTGTTCCATGTGGGAGTGTTGAAGGAGCATCGGAAGGCCAGTAAGGACAGAGACAGAAAGCAGGAGGGGGTGTTGGAGGAGCAGACGGAAGAGGAGCTATGGCTGGATCACGTGAGGCCTTGTTGGCAATGCTAACATCCTGGCTTTCTTCAGAATAGCTGGCGGCCATTGGAGATATCTGAACATGGACAAGAAAAAAATAAAACTTGCATATTTTTAAAAGGTCAGTTTATTTTACTCCTTTCAGGAACAAGAGAGGACAGAGAAAGGTACCCAGCAGGGTCCTCCACTGTCATCCACCCCAGTCTCAGCCAACGTGAATGGGGGATACACGCTCAGTGTGTACAGGGAGCACTCTGGACCTAAACCTGAGACCTTCCTGCATCCAGAGTCACCTGTTAGTACTACGTCCCCACTGCCAGTCCTGAAAGTGCATTTTTGAAAGTTTGCTCTGGCTGGTGTGTGTGAGGAATAGGCTCTATTTTCTTCCAAATCCATTCCCGGCCCATTTATGCCCTGGTTCCCACCCTAAGGGGACACCAGGATTTGTCAATCCTGTGGCTTTCTGGGGGGATTAGCCAGGAGAGGCTCCAGGAAAGATGAAGGGACCAGTGGGCCGAGGGATAAGCTTAGTCTCTTCTTTGTGTCTCCAGAACCCACCATGCATCCCCATGTAATTCTAGATTTTTCTGTTCAACACTGGCTTTCAGGATTGAAAACATCACCTCATCCCAGTTATATTTCCAGCCCTGGGGCTGTTTCTCATAACCCCAATCTCTCTCTCTCAGTGCTTCCTTCATTGCCTAAGCTATTTCTTGTACAAAAGTCCTTCTTTTTGAAATACTTATTTACCATTGCCCTGATTGGGTCTGGATTGACACAGGTGATTAGCATGAGCTAGGCTTAGACTAGGGTTTAATAGCTAGCAACCAAAAGAACAGGCAGGAAGCTCTATAGTTTGAATGTGTCACCCTACAATCCATGTGTCAAAATCTAAAAAGTAATTGTAACAGTGTTGAGGAGGTTGAGACTTAATCCAGTTAGAGTGTTGAAAAGTGGGCTTCAGGATGCCTAATCTGGCATCAGTGTGGGGCTCCTCTGATGGGTTCATGCAGTGACAGTCACATGGACACAGACACGCAGGCTTTGTCTTGCTATGTGACACCATCTACCTTGTCATCCTCCAGCCAGAAGGCCCTTACCAGACGTGATCCCTAGACCTTGAACTCCCAACCTTGAGCTGAATAAAATCAACCAGTTTCAGCTATTCAATTACTAAGTAACAGAGAAAGTGCTAAAACAAAGACGAATTGGGACCAGGAGGTGGCATAGTAGTTAAGATGCTGGACTCTCATGTGGTTAACTGATTCAAGTCCTGGACCTAGCGGCTTGAAATCTGCACCAGGCATGTGTGCGTGCCTTCACTCTCCTCCCAGGATCTTGGGTGGGCACGTACATACACGTGCCCGGTGTGAGTTTAAGCCACCAGGTCCAGGATTCAAGCAATGGTCAACTACATGTGATGCCAATGATAAAGCCATTATGCCAAATGCTGGTCCCTCTAAATGTTTTTTTTTTTTTAAAGACTACTCAAGGTATAAAAAATTATACTCCCAGAGATATACACAAATACACTGCAAACATGAAAAAATACTGTGATAAAAAAAAAAGGCAAAGCTATTTAAAATAGGAAACCTGGGACCAGAAGTTGGCATAATGGCTATGATTTCTCGCTTTCTGTCTCTCTGTCTCTGTCTGTCTGTCTTTCTGGCGAGCACACACTCCCTGTAGCAAAAGCCTCTCCAAAAAAATTAAATAATAAAATAAACTAGGAAACCTGTTAGATAAAATGAAAAATTAAATAAAAGGGCTTAAAAACAAAGTCTAAGAAATAACCACAAAGAAGAACAAAACTGCAAAAGAGACTTCAATTGGCAAAGAAAAGACAATCAGAGGCTAATCTAGGAAAGCCCAGTTTCAAATAGAATGAGCTCCAACTTATAAGAACAAAGGTGTCCGTGAAGAGGACAGTATTCAATAAATAACAAAAGAGTTCCCGGGCTTTGTAAGAAAATGGCAGCTACCTGATTTCACATCTTCCAATATATGAAAATGAAACGCTCATGAGTTCTCCCTCCAGCATTACTGGGAAATAGAGATCACTATTCTCTAAACCAAATTCCCACAAAGCTTTGACCACCTGCAAGGCTTTGAGTGTGAACGGCAGGGAAAAGGGCCTTACGAGATTTTACAGCAAGTAGAAAAGCAGGAGGAATGTAGGCCAAATCCCACCGGAAAGAGAAAGTCTGACATTCAATGCCAAAATACGGAGCACTGGTCAGGTCATGGCAGATCAGTGCTCGCTGCCCAGGAAAACCCGGACGTGAGCGGAACCGGAATGGCGGCCGCAGACAGAGCGCCTGTGGAAGAATCGCTTCATAGAATAGGTGCAGTGACTGGAAACATGGTCATGACGATAAAGAAGGGATGGGAAATTATTCGGAGGAGAAGAATAGTATCTTAACATTATATACTCTAACAAAACAGGAAAAATGCAGCTAAGAAAATGAAAATAGAGGACCAGAGGGTTGCATGGAGGGTAAGGCAGCTGGACCCCATATTCTGACTGCTGGTTTGAGTCCCAGACCCAGAGGTTTGAAAGTCATGCTGAGCACATGTACATGCATGCTCAAAGTCCCAGAGGACAATGTCAGAGGAAGAATTGCAATGTGGCCATCCCTCTGGGGAGTAATTTTTCACTTTCTCTCTCTCTCTTTCTCTCTCTCCCCCCACCCCCATCTCTGGCTAGTGCATGCATCCAACAATAAAACTAAAAAAAAAAAAAAAAAAACAAAAAAAAACGGGGAGGGTAAAGTAGAAGATGATCATTACTTGTTGTATAAATAATAAGTGAGAGTCCAGGATAGCTTTAAATGCTGGCGCATAAGATAGAAAAATGTTAATTAAGAAAAAAAAATTTGGTTTAAAGAATATGCTAATCTCTGTTTCTCAGTAATGCTGGAGGTATAACTCATGAGCTTTTAATTTTTATATGTCCAAAGATCTGAAATCAGAAGTAGGTGCAGCTGGAAGCATGCCAAACTACAGTGTTGGAAGCCATATGTGAAGATGGTTCGAATCCCAGTCCTGTTGGCCTCACACTGGACATGTGAGGAAGAACATGACCAGACCCTGGGGAGAGTGCGTCTCCTCTCTCTCATTCCTTCACATGCAGACACACATTCCCTGTCACAAATAAAGAAAGAAATTAAATATAAAGAATTAACTCTCTGTCATGAATAAAGAAAGAAATTAAATATAAAGAATTAAGAGCACTGAAAGGAAACTTCTAGGATGATAATACAAGTTTTGCTAAATACCAAACAAAATTGTTTTTCAAAAGCAAAAGACACATTGAAGAGAGGAATATCACAGTAAATCTCTCTCTCTCTCTCTCTCTCTCTCTCTCTCTCTCTCTCTCTCACACACACACACACACACACACACACACACACACAAACCTAATGTTGCCAACAATCACAGGACTTGGAAGAGGAACCCAAGTTCTAGAAAGGAACACAACCAAACTAACACCTTGTTTGCAGTCTCATAAGCCCCACGAGGAGCATCCAGCCAAGCCACTGAGCTGTGCACATGCTTCTGATCCACAGAAACTGTGATGACACACATGTTTGGTGTTTTACACCACAAAATTTGTGATTACTCGTTATGCAGAAATAGAAAATGAATTCAGAAGTCTATAGGAAAAATAAAATACAATAGAACTGATATCATTAGTTCACAGAAAATAATATTCTTGGAGTAGACATTGAAAATTTGAGGGAAAATTATGTGGAAATAAATAGAGAAAACAATCAATTCATCAATCTATAAATAACAGATGAGTAGTATAAATACCAAGAATTTCATAAGAAACCACATGGGTCGGAAGTAGATTTGCATATTCTAAATACCAGTATTGACTTAACCATAATTTACAATGTAACTGGGTCAGCCCATGACCTTGTGGTTAAGGCAGCTGCATCCCACAGAGCAAACTACTTTGTGCAAGTCCTGGATGCATGGCTTGAAAAACACACTTGGCACATGTGCGTGTGCCCAAAGTCCTGAAAGGAGGGAGATATGTAAGAGCAGAGATTGAAGTGTGACTATTCCTCATTGCAGATGCTTTCTCACCTCTCTCTCTCTCTCTCTCTCTCTGTGTGTGTGTCTAATAAGCACACACAGTCTCTGGGGAAAAAATAATTACAAGTAAATATGTTAGCCAATTGAATAGTATGAGAGAAATGGAGAAATTCAATTTCCTATGTATACCGTATGTCTAAAATTAATATACCAAGAAAAAGGACAGTTAAGACTTTTTTCTTTCTTTTCCTTTTCTTCCAATGCTTGAGGGTATGTGTCTCACCAGAGAGAGACAGAGAAACACAGAAAGGAGAAAGAGAGAGAGAGAGAGAGAACCCCCAGTGGGGCATGGTTATACCACAATCTCTTCTTCATGTCTCCATCCTATCAGGATTTGAGGCACACAGGCACATGTACCTAGTGTGTTTTCCAAGCTACGAGGACTGGGATTTGAAACATGGTTGGCCATGTGGGTTCCAGCTCCTTAACCACTGGCTCCAGGACCAGCCCAATCAAGGCTTTTTTTAAATGTAGGAGATACATCAGTGAAATCAGCTACAAGAGTTGAGGCTGAGCACCTCTTAGGAACAGATCTGGGTGGTGGGAAGAACTGAGATAAAGGGCTACTGCCAGTTTTTGGTGACAAGATATTGAACGCTGTGACTCTATGGAGATAAACTTCTCATGGAGAACTTGGCCACCTCATAATGGCTCATTTTAATGGTTTACATTTTCAGGAATCTTGGCGCCAATTAATAAGTACAGTGGCAGTTAAAATTAAATTGTATAACTCTACAGTTAAATAAACAATGCTTAAAAGTTAGTGCCGACTCAAAACTCATCACTTCTTATTCATTTGACTATTAAGTTACAGCCATTGGATTTTATAAGGGAGATGTGACACAATGACATAATGAAGTATTACCTTCTTCCCAACTTCTCGCTCATTCATGTCGCATTGGTAGTTAGATTGGCCATGGTAGAAGTATGTACGGCGTGGAAAATGGTAAATCACAGCTTGACACCTTATATTATTATTGTCTACACTTCATAAATTGATGAAGAAAACATTAATAATGAAATTGAACTTGGGGCCAGTGGGTGGCATGATGGTTAGGGCACTGGACTCCCACATGAGTGACTGCAGTTTGAGTCCTCGACCTGGTGGCTTACTTTCTTACTTGTATGTGTGTGTGCGGGTGTGTGTGTGTGTGTGTGTGTGTATGTCTGATGAGTGCATGTGCCCCATAGAAAATTTTAAAATAATATAATAATAAATAAAATGAAATAAATCATTCTTTAAAAAAAAAAAACAACTTAAATTTGTACCGTATCTATAGCTGCTATATTGTGAATAGCATGAAAATGTTAGGAGATGCATCAGCCAATGTTCCAGGCAGAGCTGTACTAATTCACCTGTTGCACCAGTTCACCTGTAGATACAGAATTTTGTCCAATCATTGGGAAAGCCTGTTGTGAGAATCAACTGACTGTCTGGAATTTATAATGATGATTATTGTATATTTTGTTTTTATTTGTGAATTTGAATGCTACATGTTGTTTATATCAGTAACATATGAAATAAATTTGTATACATGTCTAGTGAATCGTTTCTTTAAAAATTAAATCCCAAAAGCCAATTGTCAAAATGTTTTAGCACAGTGGTGCATTAAAGTATAATTCATTGAATTCTATCTCGATAACTCTGTATTTCCTTTTTCTATGTCTAGAATTACATATATTTTAATGCAAATTTTAAATAAATTGGTACCACCTTTTCCAAGGTTGAAAAAATATGAGACTCCAGGTTGAAAGTGGTCCACCGAAGAGCAAACACAAAATATGATTGCTGACACGGATCAAGTCCTCAAAAACCATTTGCCTTTCTCGTTAAGAACTTTAAAAATACTCAAAAATGTTATCATATAATTATACATTTGTTTATTTATTTATTTATTTATTTATTAGGTTTTTGCCATAGGCCACATATGCTCACTGGAGAGAGCCAGAAAGAGATAGGGGGAAGGGAAGGTGAAAACTCATTCTCCAGTGGGGATGGCCATGCTACAGTCCCTTCGGGGGGACGGGAAGGTTAAAACTCATTCTCCAGTGGGGATGGCCACGCTACAGTCCCTTCTCCTTCATTCTGCTCCTGGGATTTTAGGCATGCACACACATGCATCCAGCAAGACTTTCAAGCCACCAGGTCCAGGACTCAAACTTTGGTCAGCCATGTGAGAGTCCAGTACAGTAACCACCATGCTACCTACTGGCTCCTATGCATTTAAATATATTTCACAATGGAAATGATTATAAATGAACACTATATAGTAAAATGCTCAAATTCTTTGCAAAAATGGAGCCTGTGAAAAATTAAATATTTACAGCTAAGATTTAAAGTCACCGTAATACATCTATGTGGGAAATTTCTTTGTAACAGATAATTAGATTTTAAGATAATTTTTACAAAATCAGATACAAGTATAATATATCAATAAGGTATATAAATAATATGCAAAAAAATTAAACATGCAGAAGAAAAAGTATGTTACTTTTGAAAAATGACATAACCATTACCACTATTAGAATATATGATTATTTATTCTTTTGTTTATTTTCACATATCTGTGATGAGCAATTTTGTCCAATAGCATTTTCATAATGTAGAAATATGAAGATAACATAGAAAAATTATGAAAGGAAATTGAATAGAATATTATTTGACCTTCGAAGAAAGAAGACTTGCTGTATTTAGAAGCCATGAAATGATGTAAGGAATTAGATAAACAGGCATGAGCAGGTAATTCACTTTTTATACGAATATGATACAGTAAACAAGCAGATGGAAAAATGTTGAGTCATAGCACCAAAAAAAAGAAAGAAAGATAGATAGATAGAAAGAAAGAAAAAAGAAAGAAAGAAAAGGTTAAAATCAGGAAAATAAAGAATACGATATGTACAAACTCAAGTAAAACCTGAAACACGCTGGCCAGCCAGCGGTGGTGGGGCAGTGGTAATGTACCTCTCCCTGGTACTGAACAGTCACAGCAAAGATCTGGGTAACATCCCAAAGTACCCCTACATCTCCTCCAATCTGGACTGACTGAGGTTGAGGGTGGATCACAGTGTGAAGACCCTGTTACAGATAGAAGTCTCTCTCTCTCTGTCTCCCTCTCTTACAAATAAGTAAATGAATGAACTCTTAAAAAACTGTTTGAGGATGAACAAATGGTGTCATGGTTACATCGCTGGACTCCCACGTGGCTGACCATCGTTTGAGTCCCAGATCCAGAAGCTTGAAACTCAAGCAGGGTGCATGTGCATGCATGCCCAAAATCTTCAGAGGAGAATGAACAAGGAAGGATTGAGGCATGGCTATCCCCACTAGTGGGTGATTTATGTCTTTCTGTCTCTCTCTCTCTCTCTCCCTCTCTCTCTCTGGTGAGCACAACAAGGAAGGATTGAGGCATGGCTATCCCCACTAGTGGGTGATTTATGTCTTTCTGTCTCTCTCTCTCTCTCTCCCTCTCTCTCTCCTTCTCTCTCTCTGGTGAGCACACACACCTTATAGCAAAAATCTCTCTTTAAAAAGTGAGATGAGTTTGAGCTGGATTATAGGCAGGAATGAGGCCTTTTGAAACTGTATTTAATATACATATAAATAAAATGTAACTATAATCCAGTGTTGGTGTGTACATATAAACACTCACATGTATACACGTGCATGCGCTTTCCCGTCATTACCTATCTCTGAATGAACAACTTTAGTTCTAGATTTCTATACTAAACACCCAATTCTAAAACACCTAAAGCTTTTTCTCACATATCAAACTACTAGAGAAATACAGAAAAATGGTAGATTGATTACACGCACACACGCACAAATCCACACACGCACACATTGACATACTGCAGAAATATTATACACCCAGTTAAAATTGTAATGAAATGTTTTCATTAAAAATACTCGTATCTGATGGGGAAGAGTGTAAGTATCATAGGGAGTGAGCCACGTAAAATACAAAATTGTACAGCCCTATGAATATTTATTTTTTAAATCTTCTTTAATTATTTTATTTTATTTATTATTGTTATTGTCTTTAAGTCTTACTATAGGGCATGCACGTTCACCAGAGAGAGAGACAGAGAGAGAGAAAGTGAGAAAGCGAGCTACGAAATCCCAGACTCAAACCACAGTCAGTCATGGGGGAGCCCAGCTCCTCAACCACCACACCACTCGCTGACTCCCAGGCAAATAAATATTTTAAAGTTAATTTTTACTACTCACTATGTGTTAAGCATTCTGCTTTCTAGCCATATATAGACAGAGAGAGAAAGTGAGAAACCACCTCTGGGGGGATTTAGCCACACTGCAATTTCTTCTCCTCCATTCTCCTCTGGGGATTTTGAGCATGCACACACATGCATCCCACTTGAACCATGGTTGGCCATGTGGAGATCCACACCTTAACTACCACACTAACTGCTGGCCCCAGTCAGATAGTATCCTTAGTGCCTGGAAACTGTGTAAAAATCGTTAAGGTACATTCAAACTGAGTAACTTCCAGATCAAGCAAATATTAAAACTTTAAACATCTAAAAATAAATAAATAAAATCTGCAGGTTCTATTTTAATAGAATCATTGTCAGATCTGTATCACAAGAGCAGTCTCGACTTTGAAGCAACAGAAGAAATCAGAAAGGAATGAACAAACATATTCGAATATAAAATATTTACAACTCGTAGAGGGAAGAAAAAACAAAATATAAAACCTCAGACTAGAAAAATATTTTTAAAGTATTATGATTGGAAATAGTCATATTTTAAGTTTAATTTTGCATTTTAATTGATCTTTATATTAACATCCCACCAGACATTTGGGAAATAAAATATTTCACACAAAATTGTATGAAGGTTTAGAAATAGCAAATAAACATTAAAAAACATGGTCCTAAATAATAGCTAAAAAGGTAAATTAACTTCTTAGTTGAATATCTTTTTTATTCACTTAACTACCAAAAAGTGTAGAACAAATATCATATAAATACCCAGTGGATGAGATTATTATGAAACTAGAGTAACACAACACAATAATGGCTCGTTTTGAATCTTACAACTGTTCAGGAAAAATTTTGGCACAAAGCAATTTCACATTGTTTCACTTCCTATTTCCACGTCAGACTTTAATATTATTCATTTATCTTGAGGGCTGGCTCTGTAGCCTAGTGGTTAAGGTAGGTGAAGCCCACATGGCTGACCACAGTTAATTCCTGGCCCTGGAGGTTTAAGAAACAAGTTGGGTGAGTATCTGTGCATGCCTCAAACTCCAACAGGATGGAGAAATGGAGGAGATTGTATTGCTCTGTGACCATACCCCATGAGGGATGCTTTCTTCCTCTCTTTTTTTCAGTCTCTCTCTCTCTCTCTCTCTCTCTCTCTCTGTCACTCTTTCTCTCTCTCTCTGGCAAGCACATGCACCCTTTGGCAATGCACGAGAGAGAGAAAGGGACCAGCAGGTGGTGTAGTGGTTAAGGCACTGGACTCCCACATGGTCAACTAAACTTGATGGCTTGAAAATCACGCAGGATGGGAACAGGTGTGTGTGCACGCCCCTAATCTCAGGAAGACAGTGGAAGGGAAGGGATTGCAGAGTCGCCATTGTACCCTGGGGAGTGATATATCACTTTCCCCTTCACTGTCTCTCTCCCATTAGCACATGCACTCTGTGGCAAAAAATTTAAAAGAGAAAGAATTCATCTTTTTTAAAATTTTTGCCAGAGGGCATGTGTCATTGCCAAAGCGAGAGAGAAAGTGAGAAAGTACCATTCATGGAGCATGGTCACACCGCACTCCCTTCTCCATTTCTCTCCCCTTACGAGAGAGAGAGAAAGTGAGAAAGTACCACTCATGGAGCATGGTCACACCACACTCCCTTCTCCATTTCTCTCCCCTTACGAGATTTTGGCCACACATGCACACATGCCCAGCAAGTTTTTCAAGCCACTGGGACCTGAACTTGAACAGCTCAATCGGCCATATGAGATCTAGCCATCTTAACCACCATGCCATGGGTTGGCCCAGGAAAGAATTTATCTTAAGCCCAATGAATTTAGTATTTCATGCCATCCTTACAGCTATCCTAAAAAAAATACGACTGACTTATCATCTTCCAGAAGCAAGTCAGTCAAGACTCAGAGAGTTTTAGTAAGTTGTTCAGCACAGATAGCTAAAACCTCCTGCTTCGGGAAATTTACTTTGCTACTTCCACCAAAATGCGTTATTGTCAAGCAGTCTGGCAATTTCCAAAGAGATGCAAGGGGACTAACAGAGTCACTAGTATCACCACACCATCTGTGAGGTCAGCCTACCACACTGTCATAGATGCAGTCAGATAGGAGAGAACAAGTCTCAATGAACCCACATGGCTTATTACTCATAGTAAAAGCCACATCATCACGGGTTGGTCCCCATGTCCATAGTCTCACAGAGGCACTATCCAGGGGTACTGGAGGATAAGCAGCATGCACAGTTGCCACAGTTGAGAGGACAACACTGAATGCAGCCAGGTGGTTATACAGCCTGCAGTTGTATCGAGTAAAGAGGAAGGTCCTAAGGTCCTACAGTTCACTAAAACCAGGCATGTAGATGAGAAACAGCTCCCTGGGTGAATGGGAGGCAGATAAGCAACTTCCTGTGACAGCTCCTCACCAGGTTTCTATCTCCACATGTTCCACTGAGATCCATAACTCCCTACCTGAGCTGTGACTGACATACAAGATCAAAAGGCACTGCCACCAAACCAGGCCCCAGAGTTGCTCTCTGTCATTCTTCCTGCTTCATGCCTGCTTTTATCCTCCTTGATCCATGTCTCACAGTTGTTTGCCCTTAGATATCTTTCTTCCCTGGATATCTATCTATTGTGCCTCAGAAATGAAGAGTGAGACCAGTACCTGCTTAGGACTTCTAGACCTTATACTTGGACTGTGGGAAGGCCATATTAGCAGAGTCCTGTTGCTGGTAATGCTACCAGGTACCCCTGAGGGCCATGTGCAAGATGAGAATGAGCTATAGGTATGTATGAAATAGAGTTCTCACACTTGCTGTTGAAGGAATTTCCCATCTAAAAAGTAACCAGTGCTTTAGTAGAAGATTCTTCCGCTGCCTCCACTGCCACTGCAACCATCACCACCACCATGTCTTATAGTCTGAACTGATTACCCTCGTGTGTGAGACTGGCTTTTACCCAGGCACTACTGGGAGTACATGTTGCCATATATCTGGCTGATTTATTTGTTTATATTTTTATTTATTCCTTTTTATTTATTTATTTTTTCATCAGAGACCATGTGTACTCTCCAAAGAAGATACAGAAAGAGAAGGAGGAGAAAGCACCCCCAATATGGTGCAGTTATGCTGCAATCCCTTCTCCTCCATTTCTTTATTCTGTTGGGATTTGGAGTACAAACACAAACATATCTGGCATGTTTAAAGTCACCAGAGCTGTGATATGATTCATGGTTGGCCACATGGGACCCAGTTCCCTTAGCTAGGAGGCCATGGGGCCAGCCCTAGCTGGATTTTCTCTGCCAGCAGCCAACCATGAGCCAAGAGGAATGCAGACTTCTCACAGCAAGGGTTTCTGTAATACTTGCCAAGATGGGTTAGGTCATAAGACATCTACTTAGATGTTTTTATGGATAGATTCCAGGTAAATAGGAAGTTCAAATAGTTTGAGAGGAAAACAAAGGCCTAAACTGCCATTAATTCAGCTGATCAAACCTATCAAGGTGGCTCACCGAGCAAAGATATTATATTTGTTTCCAAGGGCTTCAAAACAAATTAGCACAAAGCACGTGACTTCAAACAATAGAAATGTACATTCTCACAGTTCTGCGGGCTAGGCGTCTGAAACCCAGATGTTGGCAGAATTGGTTCTTTCTAGGGGCTCTGAAGAAGAACTTGTCCCATGCTGTCTCCTAGTCTCTGGTGGTTGCTGGCAATTCTTGGCATTCGTTTGCTTAGAGATGCATCGCTGCAGTCTCTGGATCTGTCTTCATGTGTTGTAACAGTCAGGAATTGGCTCATGTGATTATGGAGGTGGCCAGTCCCACGATCGACTGAGTGAGTGGGCAACCTAGAGAACCAGCATAGCTGATAGTTGTAGTGCCCATCTGAAGACTAACAGGCTCGAGACCCCAAACAGCCAGTGATTTAGTTCAGGTCTGAGGAGAGGAAAAAAGTTGATTATCTTTGTTAAAAGGCAGTCAGTTAGGAAAATTTCTCTCTTTGCAGATAATCTGCCATTTTTGTTCTATTCTGGACTTCAACTGATCAGGATGGTACCACCCAATCATCTGGGAATGTGGGAGGGATCAACAGAGGAAATGGAAAAGTCTGTTTCCTCTCTCTCTCACACTCTCACGATCAACAGAGGAAATGGAAAAGTCTATTTCCTCTTTTTCTCTCACTCTCCCTCTCTCTCTCTCTCTCTCTCTCTACCCCCGCAACCTGCCTGATTCTTTTGGCCATATAGTGACATTGCACCAGAGGCCAGTCTGATGTCAGGCCATACTGATGGACTTTCCAGCCACCTTCATAAGCCAAATAAATCTCTATTCTTTATAAATCTCCCAGTCTTCGGTATTTTCACTTAGCAGCACAACAATGAACCAATACACATGCCCAATGTCCATCAATCAGAAACCAGTAAATATATGATGGTCTGTCATACAATAGAGTACTCCCCCAGCAACACCATGGTACAGCGACAACATGGATGGCTCTCACAAACAAAGTGTTGAACCAAAGGAGCTGGACACAAACGAGTACAGACTCCTTTGTGCTCCTTCATGGCTCTGTTTACATGTAGTTCATAAATCAAAAACTTAAAAAAATGAATGTGTTGAATTTTAACTACATGACGAGCATAGCAGTAAAATGTAACAAAGATTCTGCTCTCAAAAAACTTACACTCTAGAGAAAGAAGACAAGTCGTTAACAAATAAACAAGTGAACAAAATGTGTATGTTTGTGCATGTGTGTTTGAAAAGAGACAGAGACAGATGATCAGAAGAGCGATAGTGATAGACACCAAATAAAAATGCAGTAGGTGAGGACAGAGAAAATGCTTGGCCCTGGGTAACGTGATCTTTTAGATGTAGACACTGAGTGGTCGGGGAAGGTTACTAACAAGGTATAATGCAAGCAGAGATGAAAAGGGCGTATGGAGCCAGCCAATAGCTGCGTGAGTGGAAAAGCATTTCAAGCCGAGAAACAGGAAGTACATGGGATGCTCAAGAGTGTACGGTTATGTTGCCTGGACTGGTTTTTACATATTTAAAATATTTCAACTATTTTTTGGTACTAATTATAAAATTGGCTCATAGATCAAAAATATACACTTGAGATTTGTCCTCCCAAATCACACAAGTTTATTTTATGGTAAAAGGTGTTCCCTCTGAAATGTTTTTAAGAAAATCTTTAGGCTTATCTTTGCCAAATAAAGCTATTAAAATTTCTGAAATACAAAATATTGGAGTATTACTTGAGAAAAAATGTTTATTTAATGGCTGACAGCAACTTTTAGAAATTCTTTAAAAATATGATCAGTGGGACCAGGCCAGAGTGAGAAAACTCGAGTGAAAGAGGGAAGGTTCATGGGACAGCCATGGGAAAGGTGAGACTCTGGGAGTACTGCAAAGACAGAGCCAAGAAATGTAGCTGACGAATTTGATGCAAGATTTTCAAAAGGAGAGCAGAGCAGGTGTTTGTATTGGGTCTGATCATCTGATAGTCTAAAGTCGTCTTTTTCAGATGCATGAATACGGAGCTAACTGCAGGTTTGGAGAGGACAATCAAGAACCTACAGTGCACATTCGACATCTAAGTGCAGCAGTCAGGTAGGCAGCTAGATGTGCATGGCTAGAGTCAGGGATTAGTGTATGCTGAAAATTCCCATCTCTACATTCAGAGTGTGTGTGTGTGTGTGTGTGTGTGTGTATATATATTT
>NW_006159728.1:1740483-1748807 GCF_000334495.1 Tupaia belangeri chinensis | reverse complement strand
TATATATAGAGAGAGAGAGAGAGAGAGAGAGAGAGAGAGAGGTTTTTGCTATAGGACGTGTGCGCTTGCCAGGAAGACAGAGAGAGACAGAGAGATAGAAAGCGAGAAATCACTCCCCAGAGAGGATGGCCACACCACAATTCCTTCTCCTTCATTCTCCCCTCAGGATCTTGGGCACACACGCACAAGCGCCCAGCATGAGTTTAAGCCACCAGGTCCAGGATTCAAACCGTGGTCTACTACATGGCAGTTCAGTGACATAGCCATTACGTCAACTGCTGGTCCCCATATTATATATTTGATTCCTTTTTTTCTAATTATGGGACTGAATAATCTGACAAGCAAGGGTTTAAGAGAGATGGAGGAGTTAGAAGCTATTGGATTTAAAAAGAAAAGCTTAAGAATTATTTAACTCCTTAAATTGTGTGCATAGATAACTTTTATAAAACAAGAGCAAAAAATAAATGTAAGTTCATTAAAATGATACTCAAAGTTAATCATTTCTGTACACATTCTACCCATATCTTCCCTCCCTGTTCATTTCTCTTCTTCCAAAATGCATCTCAACAGATTTCAACAATTGTCCACTTTGTCTTGTTATATCTAAAAATGTCTGAATTATCTTAAATGATAACTCAGTACAATGGGATATTCAGTAGGAAAATTCAAGGCACCAAGGTAAAAAGACAAACCCTAAGATGGAAACATTGTCACAGGCCACAGCCCCACAGTGGTGATAGCAGGTGAGACAGTGAACAGCCCCTGTGCTGTGCATCTCACTCAGCCCAGGGCACTGACGGGGTGGTGTGGCCCTCACGCCTAATATGCAGCTCTTCCTGGATGACACGGAGGGCTTCAGGCGTGAAGTGTGATAGCCACAGCGGCTGGCTTCTGAATTCCTCCTGTGAAATATTCCTCCTAGAAACAAGTAGGTTTGGGGCCAGCGGGTAGCGTCATTGTTAGGACGCTGGAACTCCTACATGGTTAACTGTGGTTCAAGTCCTCAGATCCAGCAGCTTGAATCTCACGCCAGACGTGTGGGTGTGCATGACCAAAATCCTGAGAAGTGAATGGAGGAGCAGGGATTGCAGCGTGGCCATCCCCCCGAGGGCTGATTTCTCACTTTCTGTCCTTCTGTTTCTCTCTGTCTCTCCAGCAAGCACACATGCCCTATAGCAAATCTCCAAAAAAAAAAAAAAAAAAAAAGAAAAGAAAAAAAGAAAGAAAATAATTAGGTTCACTGCTTCCAGAGGAGCTGGAGGTGACTAAATTAGGATCGATCAGCACCCACCCACCCCTTCTACCCCTAGGTCTGTTAAGACAAAGGAAAGCATAAACTTTCCCCTGGATCAAGCATGGGCTATGTTCAGAGAGCTGGCAAGAAGTCCTCTGAGGTCCTGTCCCTACAGCTTCGCAGATGCATAGTGGGGTTTCTGCACTAGAAGTTGGCCAGAGAATGGATGAGTAAACGCAGCCACAGCAAAGAGAACATGTATGGAGAAGGGTGCCTACATAAAAAAGGAAGTCTCGTAGGTCCGATGTATGGTAGGCATTGTCTGTTTCAAACATTTCTCAGGCCCAAAAAGTGCAGAGCCAGCCTAGAACAAGTCCAGTGAGACGTTCTTCCCTTCCCCCCCCCCTTTCCTGGAATCTCAGTTGGCAATCTCATGTCAATGTCTCTGAGTGACATTAAGACCTTTAAGTATGGGAGAGACTAGATAAGTCTAGGTGCTGATTTGAAAAGTATTTTGGTCTTGGGACCAACATTTAGCATAATGGCTATGTTGCTGGACTCCCAAGAGGTTGACCGCAGTTCGAGTCCCGGATCCAGTGGCTTAAACTCATGCCAGGCGTGTGTGCGTGTGTGCCCAAGATCCCGAGAGGAGAATGGAGGAGAAGGGATTGCGGCGTGGCCATCCCCCCTGGGGGTGATTTCTCACTTTCTGTCTCTCTGTCTCTATCTGTCTCTCTGGTGAGTGCACGCGCCCTGTAACAGAAAACCTCTCCAAAAAAAAAAAAAAGTATTTTGGTCCTGAAGAGCCCATAAAGCTTCTTGTTGACATTAGACGATTCAGTATCATCAGGGGCCTGCCCATTTTAAAAGAGGAAAAGGGTTTCCGTCACTGAAAATATTTTAAGGGGAGAATGGACATCAGCTACATGTGTAACCGTGTTACCCTTTCACTTGGGCTTGTCCTACACAGGTAGCTACATTAGCACATTGAAATATCCCTGTTCCCCAAGGCTGGTTGCTACTGTCAATGAAAAGATCATCCTTTTGTAGATCAGTGGTCTTTTCCCTCCAAATGTATAGTAGACTTCATCTATATTCTTGATGGTCTACATTTTTTTATACATCAAGTGTGGGTTTGTTTTTATTTATCTAACTTGGAGAACTTAGACTGCTTTTCCTAATCTAAGGTCTCAAAATCTTACTTTTTTTGTTTGTTTCAAGGCTGAAAGTTCTCTCTTAAAAGATTGCCTCTTTGGAGCTAGCAGGTAGCATGTTGGTTGGTACTGGACACCCACAGGCCAGTGGTTTGAGTCCTGGACCCGGTGACTTGCTTTCTCACTTTCCCTCTCTCCTTTCTTCCCTTCCCCCCCCCCTTTCCTGGAATCTCAGTTGGCAATCTCATGTCAATGTCTCTGAGTGACATTAAGACCTTTAAGTATGGGAGAGACTAGATAAGTCTAGGTGCTGATTTGAAAAGTATTTTGGTCTTGGGACCAACATTTAGCATAATGGCTATGTTGCTGGACTCCCAAGAGGTTGACCGCAGTTCGAGTCCCGGATCCAGTGGCTTAAACTCATGCCAGGCGTGTGTGCGTGTGTGCCCAAGATCCCGAGAGGAGAATGGAGGAGAAGGGATTGCGGCGTGGCCATCCCCCCTGGGGGTGATTTCTCACTTTCTGTCTCTCTGTCTCTATCTGTCTCTCTGGTGAGTGCACGCGCCCTGTAACAGAAAACCTCTCCAAAAAAAAAAAAAAGTATTTTGGTCCTGAAGAGCCCATAAAGCTTCTTGTTGACATTAGACGATTCAGTATCATCAGGGGCCTGCCCATTTTAAAAGAGGAAAAGGGTTTCCGTCACTGAAAATATTTTAAGGGGAGAATGGACATCAGCTACATGTGTAACCGTGTTACCCTTTCACTTGGGCTTGTCCTACACAGGTAGCTACATTAGCACATTGAAATATCCCTGTTCCCCAAGGCTGGTTGCTACTGTCAATGAAAAGATCATCCTTTTGTAGATCAGTGGTCTTTTCCCTCCAAATGTATAGTAGACTTCATCTATATTCTTGATGGTCTACATTTTTTTATACATCAAGTGTGGGTTTGTTTTTATTTATCTAACTTGGAGAACTTAGACTGCTTTTCCTAATCTAAGGTCTCAAAATCTTACTTTTTTTGTTTGTTTCAAGGCTGAAAGTTCTCTCTTAAAAGATTGCCTCTTTGGAGCTAGCAGGTAGCATGTTGGTTGGTACTGGACACCCACAGGCCAGTGGTTTGAGTCCTGGACCCAGTGACTTGCTTTCTCACTTTCCCTCTCTCCTTTTTTTTAAAAAAATATAAATATTGCCTCTAACACTCCTCCTCTTTTTCTCTTCTGGAACACTCATCAAATGTATGTGAGAGAGTTTAATCCACTTTTCATGTCTCAAAACTCTTCTTTTGTATGTTTGGTTTTAGCTTTCAGAAGACCATTTCGCAGTATTGACTTCTAGTTCACAATTCCACTATTCAGTAGTATCTACTCTAAGATCTTTCCCATCTGGTTTTTTAAAAACTGTTTTATTTCAAAGATTATAACTGGTTTTTCTTTATATATTTCTGTTTTTAGATTTTTGACTTTTTAAACATGCTATTGTTCAAATTTTATGTACACAATTTCTTTCTATGCCTTTTTCTCATCTGAAGTGTAATTACTGCAAATATTTACCATACTACTCCAGATTTTATCTGAATTTAATATTCTATGTATTGATTTTGTCTTTTGTCTTTTTTATCATTTACGCATTTTGTACATTTTTGCAAGCTTGGGTGGAAAAAAATACTTTTCCCCCTTTCTTATTCTGTTTTTCTTTTCCTGTGTAGAGACTTCATGTTTGCGTCTACCTAGTCCATCAAATGTGAATTTAGGAACAGACAATGTTAGGACTCCTTGGTCTGTATTCATTTTGAGGATAGTCACATTTGGTTACAAAGCCTGTAGCAGCTCACTCCAGGTGTGGACATTGTCTAACTGCTTTCCTAGGCAGAAAGTTTCCTACAGCTCTCTCTTTTTTTTTTCCTTTTTAAACAAGGGTTTTTTGTTTTGTTGTTAAGAATTATTTTATTTACCTTATTTCAACCAGAGAGGGCTACAGCAGGAAAGTGAAAGGGCAAGCCGTTATGTCTGGGACTCGAACTGCTGTTGGCTATGTGGGAGTCCAGTGCCCTTAACCACCTTGCCATCTGTTGGTCCCCCTACAGCTCTCTTGAAAGCTCATTCCTTTCCTCCCTCAAGTTTTGAGCCTGGCTCCAGAATTACCAAACCCAGGTGGACACCATTGTTCTTCTTTACTCAGCAGGTGCTAAATCCCTCCTGAGGCTGAACCCATTGTCCATCGTCTAGCAACCTTCATCATCAACGCTGCTCTTGTTCCTCTTTTTTCCTCTTTTCTCTATTCCTGGTTTGAGTTAAGAATATGGGATGCACCAGAGCATTAACTTAATATGTATTGTCACCAGAATGTTTTTCTGACTTATTGAATCGACTACTTAGCTCATTTATTTCATCCCCTCGTTTAAAAATAAAAGCTCTTTAGGATTCAGAGTTAGATCAAATCCCTGAAGTTTTTTCTATAGCCTTCTCATTAATTTTATTTTCTCAGTAAGCTGCAATTATTTTTTTTTATTTTCTTTTTGGCCTAAGAGCTATTTAGAAATTTTTGTTCCTTTTGCATCAGAAATATGAATCAGTGAATAAATCACCTCTTTTCCTAATTTTGGACCTATTTTCAGCTGTTCTATGTAAACATTTTTTCACCATATGAACCATGAAAGAAAAGTCCCAAGTCATCAAAGTCCCTATTTATCTGTCCTCAGGAAGAAACACAAGAAATCCTACCTCAGCAAGCCTCATAGCTATTTCCTGTCGTTCACTGCTGATGAGATGCTGGCTACAATTCCCCGTGGCTGACAATATCACCAATAAAATAATATGAGATTTTTTAGTAAGACATGCCTCTATTCCATAATGTTAGCTTTATGCTATGTTTCTCCTCTATCGTATGCATACCCTGACAATTCAGACTGAGGAGAAATAAAAGCACTTCAGGAGACTTATATATATCTCCATTTTATTAAATTCAAGCTCAATACACTAAAGGCAGAACATCGTGTGCCTCAGACTCAGAACCTACTTGGGGCGAATTTCTAGATTTTTCTCCTACTTCCTGTTGTTAGATTCCGTAAAAATGGATTGAGGACTCAGGTGGGAACCAAATCAATTTAAATCTATGTCAGCTTCTGACTTCATCTGATAAACGTGTACCCCTCTCTTGAGAGTAAACTAAAAGTTAAAGTTTGACATGCTCTCTGTGATATGAGAAGCAAGAGAAGGTTATAAAGCACATGTCAACTCGATGTCTAGCCAGCCCTGCTGCCAACAAATTTCTGGGAGCCATCTGGGGGGCTGACACCCAAGCAGCCAAATGAGCTGCTGGGAAGGAAAGGAAGTTTGACCTGGGATCAGGAGAGCTTTGGAGGAAAACCAGCTGGGGACACCTTCTCCTAGGCAGTGTGTGCTTCAGAACATCAGTTGTCTGGGTGTGTCTCTAGAACAGGAGCCTCAGTTTTACCTATTAGAAAAGTAAACTCACGGGCCCTTCTGTGACCTATTGAATCAAAATCTCCAGAGATGGAGCCCAGAAAACCAGGGGATAATGGAGATACATAGGGCAAAGGGTACAGACTTTCAGTTGTAAGATAAATAAGTTACAGAGATGGGACCAGCAGATGGCATAATGGCTATGGCTCTGGATTCCCATGTAGTCAACCACGGTTCGAGTCCCGGACCCGGTGGCTTAAACTCACGCCAGGCGCATGTGCATGCATGCCCAAGAGGAGATGGAAGAAAGGGGATTATGATATGGTCATCCCCCCGGGGTGGGGAACGGGGGGGATGATTTCTCACTTTCTGTCTCTCTGTCTCTGCTCTGTCTTTCTGGTGAGTGCACATGCTCTATAGCAAAAACCTCTCCAAAAAAAAAAAAAGTTCCAGAGATCTAATGTGCACTGTGATAACTATTATTAATAAAGCTATATTGTTTACTTGAAATTTCTTAAAACAGTGCACCATACATAGCTGTTCTCATTACACACACACTCACACACTCAGACACACACACACATACATATGGTAACCATGGGAGATGATGCTGTGTTAACTAGCTTGATTTTTGTAATCATTCACAATGTATATGTGTATCAAGTCACTGTATTATACATCTAAATACATATAATTTTTATTGGTCAAAAGAGCTGAAAAATATTATTTCATTCTTCAGTTTAATTTTTAGTAATATTAGTACTGTTATTTGAAAACCAAATACAGATATTGTAGGGTAAGGTAATAAGTAATTTTGTTAATGACATTAGGCAAGCAGATTTCAAGCATGAAGATACAAAATAAAATCAATCATGTAAAAATTAGTCTCTCAAAGGCAAAACTAAATGGTTGGCCAGACTATACCCAAGTAAAAAATAACTCACCCTCATTTTCCTTTTATTATTGTAGTGCTTTGTCAATTAAAAATATTACTGTAATAATCATTTTTAAATAATTAAAGAGTTGGCATGGTTTGGAAGTATGACATTCTAGAACTTTGCATAACTTTGTATTCTTTATAGGTTGGAGGCCTAAAATTATTATAAGTAATGTGAAATTGCAAGCTATTATATAGATAGATAGATAGATAGATAGATAGATAGATAGATAGATAGATAGATAGATATATTTTGCAGCACTATTATTCAAAAAAAAGGTGATATTTTTAGCTTTTAATCAATGCTTACAAGGTAGATGAGTAGTTGAAGAGCTATGGGACACCTGGAGTGGAGATGCTTACTGAAACTCAAGGAGAAGCCTCGGCGCAGATGTGCTGTGAATGAATTACAAAGTAGATAGGTGAATCACCACATCACAAAACCATTGGACACATAAAGAAATTCCAAGCAGGTGCAGGACAAAGCAACCAACTCTGATCTAGCTTGTCAAATTCAAGGGGGTATGTCATGTTATTTAGAACACTTGTAAAGAAAATCGATTCCCCTTAACTTAAAAAAAGAATATTCCAGATTTGAGTTTACACCTTTGATCAAAATCACTAATATTAGAATCTTCTTTAGTAAATACTTTTGCAAATGACTATGTCTTTTAAGTAAAACTAATTTTATAAAATCCTTTGTATGTAAGGGACTCGGGACCCATTCTTCTAAGTTGTAGTTCTAAAATGATGCGTTCTAGGTCCTCATTTACATCATTAAAAATCAAGGTTATATGAACAACAACAAAAAAACTGTACTGCTTCTTGCAGGGCAACAGCTGTATAGGAGTCAGGAAGGCAAGGACTTCAGACCTCTCTAAGGCAAGCATTTTTATGTAAATGATGTTCAAAAGAAACCGCTTCTAGCACCTCAACATTGCACCATCTCTGAGGACAAGGGAGTGAATAAGGAGGACTTTCACAGGAGACACTTTTCAAGATAAATTGTAATCTAATAGTTTGAGTCTTTGCAACCAAAAGTTTTCTAAATTGGATTTACCATGATCTAAAAAAGCCTTCAGGAAGAAAATAAATAGGATCTTAGTAAATTTATTCCAAGTCAGGAAAGAGAAATAAAGGAAAGTCTGTATTTCATGGCTGGGTCAAGCTATTTTTGCTTTAAAACAAATTTATTTCCTAGGAGATGGGTGAGAGACTGCCTGGGTTTTGCTACTTCCTCTTAATTGATATCAGGCCTCTGAATAATTCTTTTTTTTTTTAAATTTTTCTAACAATGCAATATTTATTTTGTTTTATTTATCATTATTATTTCTTAATTTGACCAAAGAGAGAGAGAGAGGGAAAGTGAGAAAGCAAGCCTCCAGGTTTGAAACTCAAACTGTGGTAAGCCATGCGGGAGTCCAGCACCTTATCCACCAAGCCACCTGCTGGCCCTGTCTCTGATTAATTCTTAATATCACATTTGAACAATATGTCTTAGGAAACAGTAAAGAAAAACCAAAAATTTAAGCAAACAAGTTTTTTTTTAATTTGTTTTCATGTTCACCATATGAT
>NW_006159728.1:1733020-1740452 GCF_000334495.1 Tupaia belangeri chinensis | reverse complement strand
AGAGTGTTTTCTTCTTAAAAAAATTTTTTTTAGAGATTTTTGTTATAAGGCATGTGCACTTGCCAGAGAGATAGAGAGAGACCCCTAAGGTGTGGCCACACCACAATCCCTTCTCCATTCTCCTCTTGGGATTTTGGGCATGCACACACACACACCAGTCTGAGTTTTAAGCTTCTGAGTACAGGATTAAAACCATGGTCAATTACATAGGAGTCCAGCAATGTAACCATTAAGCCATCTGCAGGTCCCTGAAAGAATGTTTTCTAAGACTAAGAAGTTTTCAGCATGGAATGACAAATATTTCTTTCTATTGATAACTTGTGCTCACAGTAAGTCCAGCATCTGAATCTCCAGAAATTCCTAAGACCGAAACTCTGCCCACATGCTGAGTATATGTGCATAAGCTCATGTCAGAGATCAGAAGGGAAAGATGGTGAGTTTTAAGCATGAAACATTAAACCCTCTAGTATGCAGACATTTCCGTGGTTCAGTCACGATCAATGTTAAATTTTTTTAAAAATTTTAAAAATACAAGAATAGAGTTCTGATTTAAGATGATAAAAGCTAACACAGTTGAAGTGCCCTTATCTGACTCCCTGCTAAAAATGCGAAGTAAGAGGGCTGGATAGATAGATGGGCAGATGAAGATTGGATAAGTGCATACATATATACGTGCATAAACACATGCAATCACTAGGTAGATAGAATGCTTGGATAGGTAAGTAAGTATCTCTGGGAACTTAGTATAAGTTATGAGTGGGCATGGGGCAGGAAGTAGGTAATGATTGTGTTTCAGACAGGAATAGGTGTGAGTGGATGTGGGTGGAGGTTGGCCGTGACTGAGTGGGTAAGTAAGAAGATAGTGAATGGGCTATTGATGAGTAGATATGAGGAAGGGGGTAGACAGTGAGTGGGTAGGTAGGTCAGTAGTAGATGTGGAACTGATGTAAGTAGCAGGTGTAGGGTGGAAGGAATGAGTAGTATGGGCAGAGGTGGTGTTCAGTGAAGCGGTAGTTAGACTGAGTATGAGGCAAGCGTAGGTCGTGAGTGTGTGGGCCAGAGGACAGAAAATGAATGTGTATGTTTTGATGGGAACCACCTCTAAAATGCTAGCTAGAAGGTACATGGTGAAAGGGAGCTAAGTAGGTGGGTAGGAATGAGTGAAAATGGAACAGACTGTGGGTAGCAAGTGGTTAGGCAGTGAGTTTGTGCCAAACTGTAGTTTTCCAGGGGCAAGTAGGTAGGTAGTGAATGAACATGGACACTAGACCTGGCCCTTGTTACCAGGTTTTATTCATTCATTGGATCTGATGTTGAACGTGGAACCTGGTCTCAAAACTGTACATCAGGCATAGCTCATAGACAAGGCATTTCGATCTAGATTTTGAACCTCCGCACTTCCCGGACTTCAGTGCTGGATATTGGGATAGGATCTCTCACTCAGACAAGGACTGCACACCTGACATTAGATCGGGACCTAGGTCAACTTTTCTCAGAGATATTGGACCTGGACCTTGGACTCTGACCTTCAACCATGTGCTGGACCTGGACCTTGAATGCAGACATTGGGCTTTGTACCAGAACCATGGTTATCAATCTCTAATCTAGAGTTCTGATGTCAACTTTGTACTGGGATCGGTACCCTGCACCTGAGCCTGTTTTTTTTGTTTTGTTTTATTTTTCGCATCTTTTGTCTCTTTGTTTGTTTTTGCTAAAGGCTGCATGTGCTTGCCAGAGAGAGACAGAGAGAGAGAAAGAGAAGAAAAGTGAGAAATCAAGCCCCAGGGAGAATGGCCATGCTATAGTTCCTTCTCCTCCATTCTCCTCTTGGAGTTTTGGGCACATGTGCACATGCGACCAGTTTTATTTTCCAACCCACAGGTCCAGGACTCAAACTGCACACTCAGACATGTGGGATCCAGTTACCTTAACCTGGATGGCCTAAGGTTTTTGGTTTTTCAATCTGTTTGTTTGTGTCCTAGAGCATGCATGCACTTGCCAGAAAGAGGGAGAAGAGACAGAATCCCAGGGGGAATGGTCATGCCACAATCCCTTCTCCTCCATCTCTCCCTCTTTTTGAGATTTGAAGCATGCATGCACATGCATCTGGCGTGTTTCTTAAGTCACCTGGTCTGAGACTCAAACCACATGAGATCCACGTGTCTTAACCTCCAGTCCACAGACCTGGTCTGAAGCTAGATTTTATTTATTTCATTCTTTAATTGCCAGGTGGTAGCATATATGGCCACCAGAGGGAGGGTAAGGCACCCCCCAATGGGATGTGGTCACACCGCAGTCCCTTTTTTCCCTTTCTCCATCCAGACAGTATTCTGGACATGCATACACACATGTCCAGCATGTTTTTCAAGGTGCCCGTTTAAGAACTGTCATCAGCCATGTGAGATCTGGCTCCTTTGACCACTAGGCTGCAGGGCTAACCAGAAGCTAGATTTTTAGATCTGGACCAGATTCTTGGACCTATTCTTAGAACTAAAAACTGGATGCAAACCTGGATCTTAAACTGAGATCTTGGATCTTGCTCTGATCTGAACATCAAACCTGATCTTAGGCCTGGAAATCAGACCTGCACCTGAACCTTAGAATTGGGCTTTGGGCCTTAGACCTACACTTTTGACTTGGATATCAAACCTGAGACCTGGATAGATCACGATCTTGTTACTCTGGACTCAAACCTGACCTTGAAATGGAAAGTGAACCTTACGTCTGGATTTGTCCAGGTCTTGGGACTTAAAATCAGTCCTGGACCTTGGTCCCTGGTACTGTGCCTTTAACTACAATCTGGAGTTGGCCCTTTAGCTTGTGGCTTTCTCGTGGGAGCACAGGACCAGCTCCCCACAAAACGGGTTCAGATGTCAGCATGATGAAGCCACACATTCACTGAAAGGGCATAAAAAGCTTAAAATTTCTCATGTAGTGGAAGCAGGAAGGTCACCCACAATCATCTGAAAGTGGCTGAGTGAGCACGGAGGGGCCTATGCCTCCAGGTTTTATGTGGTTAGGGAATGGGGCCAGGAGGAAGGAACCGGCCAGCACTTGTAGAGTACAGCTTTCTGCCAGAGCCAAGTGGAGAGGCACAGGGGTTTTCTCATAAGCTTGACAAACTATGGGGCAAGGGAGAAAGGGAGAGACAGGGCTTGAAAGCTATCAGTATTAAAACATTAAAAATGGAGTTCGGGACCATCAGGTGATGTAGTGGTTAAAGCACTGGACTCCTATAAGGCCAACCACAGTTTGAGCCCTGGACTCAGTGGCCTGGAACTCACACCAGGTGCATGTGCATACATGCCCAAAATCCCAAGAGGAGAATGGAGGAGAAGGGATTGCAGCATGGCCATCCTCCCTGAGGATGATTTCTCACTTTCCCTTTCTCTGTCCTCTGTCTATCTCTCTTACTCTGGTGGGCTCACATGTCCTATGGCAAAAACCATAAAAAAAAAATTCTGATGCTTTATGGCAATTCACACCTGATGAATGATTAGTGTCTAAAATATGTTATATTTCACAAAATTGAATTCAAAATTGTTTAATGAAGTTGTTATGATATTTTTTGAGGATCATAGCTTGATTCCAGTAACGGAGATAAATTTCCATTTGAATGCCATGTTCAAGAATCCAATATTATATATTTTTAGAAGTGAAATGAGGGTCTTGGCCACTATCAGTTATACTTCAAGCTTTGAAGGGGATAAAGACTATCTAGTTGTAGATGAGGGGAAGGGAGTTCAAATGTGCTTTGGCACGTGTAACCGAAGGACTAACTTCATATCTCTTGGTAAAATTTCTTAATTGATGGATGCTTAATGGCATTTCACATGAGACCACCTTGAACTAAATGACCCCGTAGGTGGAATTTTTAGAAATTTGTATGGGCAGTTTTAATTGTCACAGTGAATGGTGCTATTTTTGACATTTTTTGCATATTAAATGTTAATGGCTTTTTATATTCAAGGCTGCCTAGTCACTAAATAAAAGTAAGACAAAACCAGATTGGGAGGAAGTAAGTGGAATATAGATAGAAATAGCCAGGGATTTTGAAATAAATGTAATGGATATCTCACATTAAAATTTAAGACAACTCTATAAAAACTGTAACTGCATCATTGCTGGTGCAAAAATAGACAAAACAGTGAAGTAAACCCAAGTTTATCATGTTCCTATAAATTACATAGATGGCATCTAATCAGGGGAGAAAATAGGGGTTGGTCAATTGTACCAAGATAATCATCTAACAGAATGGAAAAATAAATGTTGATTTATTTACCTTAGAACGTTTATCCAAATAAATTCTAAATAAATTAGAAATTTAAATGGGATAAAAGGATCACATAAGGATGAAGATGAAGGTAAGTATTTAAAATAAAATATTTTTAATTATTATTTTTCTTTCTTGAGAGGCTTTTGCTATAGGGCACACACACTCACCAGAAAGACAGAGAGAGACAGAGAGATAGAAAGCAAGAAATTATCCCCCGAGGGCATGGCCATGCTGCAATCCCTTCTCCTCCTTTCTCCTCTTGGGATTTTGTGCATGCACGCACACACACCTGGCATGAGTTTAAGCCACCAGGTCCAGGACTTGAACCATGGTCGACCAGATGGGAGTCCATCAACATAGCCCTTATGCCAACTGCTGGTCCCAATATTTTTAATTCTTGAAGTAGAAAAGTTCTTTAAAGTATATTGTCAAAGAAAGAAAGCTCAATCGGAAAGATTGATAGCTGTGATCACTTGAAAATATGAATGATGTGGAAGAGCTATCTACACTCCTATGTTTGTGAATTCCAGCATTATTCACAGTAGCTAAAATAGGGACTCAAACCAAGTCCTGAAAATTGATAAAATAAGAAAATGTCACACAGACACACATGAATACTATTCAGCAATAATAATAATAATAATAATAAAGGATAAAATCCTGTCATTTGTTGCAACATGGACAAACCTGGAGGAAATGGTGCTAAGTGAAATGAGCCAGGCACTGAAGGACTAAACCTGCGTTTTCCCACTCGTTAGTGAACACTAGAAGATTTGATATCATAGAAGTGAACAGTGAAACTGGGGATCCCAGAAATTGGGAAGGAGAATGAGAAAGGAGGAAATGGGAGAATTTGGTTTACAGATACAAGAGAACAAGGAGAAAGTGGAATGAGTTCTAGAATACCACAGCACAGTAGAGTTAACTGTGGCAGGTGACAATTCAGGGTATGAAAAGATTGGTAACCAGCAGTTAGCGTAATGGCTGTGTCACTGGACTCCCACGTAGTCAACCATAGTTCGCGTCCCAGACCTGGTGGCTTAAAACTCACGCCGGATGCATGTGCATGCATGCCCAAGATCCCGAGAGGAGAATGGAGGAGAAGGGATTGCAGCATGACCTTCCCCCCGGGGGGCGCTTTCTCGCTTTCTGTCTCTATGTCTCTCTCTGTCTGTCTGGCGAGCACACGTGCCCTATAGTGAAAATCTCTACATCACCCCCTCCCACAAAAAAAGACTTCAAAAAGTTCATGGAAAATGGAATTAAAGTACAAGTTTATCCTGGTGCAAAACACATTTTTGAAATTCATTTATAAATTGTTCGTACGAATGCATTTTCCATGAACTTTTTAAAGAGCCTGCCTGTATTTCTTTTTTTTTTCAATTTTTCAATGTATTTTTTTCCATCCAATCACTGAATATTATCACAATATACCAAATGAATTTTCCCATCCTGAAAACACTGTATATTGGTTAAGTCAAAGATATTACCATACACATTATCATCAACAGATAGTTTTCCATTTTTGGTCCCTTAAATGTTTTGCTTCACTCTTTTCCCCTTGATTCCCTCCCTCTCACCCTCCCCCAGTTTTTGCCCTCCTCCCACACTGTCTCAAGTATTCCCAGTTGCACTCCACCTTTTTACCTTCCAATATTTCAGTTTCCACCAGAGTATAGACATTCAATATATATTGAGTGGGGACATACAATGTCTCTCATTGTCTGCCTTCTTTGCTTAGCAGTGAATCTTTTATATTAGATTTTTTAAAAATAACGAATGATAACTGCTTATATTTCAAAATAGCTAGAAGAGCAGATTTCCAAATACTCAAAAAACACAAAATAACGATAAGTATTTGAGACAATGAATACATTTAGTCCCAGGATTTGATTGCATTTGTGCATTGAAAGACCACACTTGTGATCCATAAGTAGGTACAACTACTATCTAGCAATTATAAATGAAAATAAAAATGTGAATGTATATATGTCAAAATATTCCAGATTTGGAGGACCAGCAGATGGTGTAATGGTTACATTGCTGAACTCCCATATAGTTGACTGCAGTTCAAGTCCCGGACCCAGTGGCTTAAACTCACACCGGGTGTGTGTGCGTGCCCAAGATCCTGAGAGGAGAATAGAGGAGAAGGGATTGTGGCATAACCATGCCCCTAGGGGGTGATTTCTTGCTTTCTGTCTCCATGTGTCTCTCTTTATCTGGGGTGTGCACACACACCCTATAGCAAAAAAAAAAAAAAAACTCTCTTAAAAAAAGGATCATTTTATATGTGTGTGTGTGTGTGTGTGTGTGTGTGTGTGTATAAATATACATATAAAATGATCTTTTATCTATACACACATACATATATATAATGAACTTTTATATATTTACATACATATATACACACACAAACACACATGTAAATATATATAAAATGATCCTTTTTATATAAATCCCTTCTCCTCCATTCTACTCTGGGGATTTTGGGCATGCCCACATACATGCCTGATGTGAGGTCTGGGACTCAAACCACAGTAAACTACGTGAGAGTCCAGTGCTCTAACCACTAGGCCACCTGCTAGTCCCCCAAATTTTGACAGAATAGAAAAATGGAGGAAAAGGATTGCAGTGTGACCATTTCCCATTGGAGGGTATTTTCTCTTTCTTTCTCTCTCTCTCTCGCACACAAATCCTTTGGCAATTAAAAAAAAGGATCATAATGTGTGATAGACATTTCTTATGTATTGCTCACATATGACAGCTATGGACATAAATTTGGAGGACAATTTGGAAATGCATATTTAGCAAGCAAGTCTTAAATCTATGCATTTGAGTGAAACAATAGCTAATTAGTGAAACAAATTATCATGCATTTCTAAGATAGTCAATGAAATGAAAGTTTAATTAAAATATTTTAAATTTGGGTCCAGCAGGGTGTTAACCACATTTAAGGTACTGGGCCCCCACGTGGTTGACAGTGGTTTGAGTCCCAGGACCATCACTTGAAACACATTGGGCATGTGTGTCCAAGATTCCAGGAGGAGAATGGAGGAGAAGGGATTGAGGAGAATGGAGGAGAAGGGATTGAGGAGAATGGAGGAGAAGGGATTGAGGAGAATGTGTGTGTGTGTGTGTGTGTGTGTGTGTGTGTGT
>NW_006159728.1:1716848-1732862 GCF_000334495.1 Tupaia belangeri chinensis | reverse complement strand
CAGATGGCATAGTGGTTATGTTGCTGGACTCCCACATGGTGGACTGAGGTTCAAGTACTGCACTGAGTGGCTTCAAAATAATGCCAGGTATGTGAGTGTGTGTGCCCAAGATTTCAGGAGGAGAATGGAAGAGAAGAGTGTGAGGAGAGTGTGTGTGTGTGTGTGTGTGTGTGCCCAAGATTCCAGGAGGAGAATGGAAGAGAAGGAGAGGAAGAAGGTGTGGCCAGCCCCACTGGGGGGGAGGGTGTGACTTCTCACTTTCTGTCTCTCCATCTCTCTCTGTCTCTTAGGTGAGCACATGTGCCCTATAGCAAAAATCTCTCTTAAAGTTTTTTTTTTTAATTTGACTAATAATCTATTCTTTTTTAAAAAGTTTATTGACTTAGCTCTTCCAAGTGAGAGTAACAGACACAGTACCCTAACAGGGCCTTGTGACCCACGTCCAGCCTCATTCGGCCCCAGATCACGCACATGCCCAGTTTCCTCTGAGGAGTCTCTGGACAAGGACCTGAGACCTTCCCATGTGGGTCAGCCTCCTAGAGTGCCATGGCTTAGTACATCTAGGCCCCCTTCCTCTTATTTTAAAACAAGTATAGGGGACCAGCAGATGGCATAATGGTTACGTCACTGGACTGCCATGTAGTTGACCATGGTTCAAGTCCTGGGCCTGGTGGCTTAAAACTCATGCCAGGTGCTTGTGAATCCATGCCCAAGATCCTGAGAAGAGAATAGAGAAGAAGGGATTGCAGCATGGACATCCCATCTGGGGGACTATTTCTTGCTTTTTGTCTCTCTAGTGAGTGCACATGCCCTGTAGCAAAAATCTCTCCAAAAATAATTAAATAAATAACTAAAATAAGTATAGATTCTTGTGTAGGCACACACACATACACACACACACACACACATATATATAAAATAGCCATAATAAATTGTATGTCTATTAGTCCCTCTGTATTGGAATTCTGAAAGGGTTTTTTTCTTTTTTCCTTTTTAGATGTGTTTATCTTTCATGAGCATGTGTAATTAATTTAAAAGTGTGGTTGGTGCAACAACAGCGCACTATTCAAACAACATGGGATCCATGTAATAGATCATGAGTTCAGTTCCCCAGTGACCTGACCATGCCACGTGGGTGAGTGCCCAGGATCTCAGCTAGGCGGCATGGCTGGGTAGAGATCATGATGTGCTGAGGGTGTTTATCTTTTTATTTTTCTTTCTCTCTTCTCTCTCTCATTAAAGAAACAAATAAACTCTTTTAAAAATTGCATTATTATAAACCAGCAGGTGTCACGGTGGTTAAAGCTGCTGGATCCCACGTGGACAACTCCATGGTCCGAGTCCTGGACCCAGTGCCTTGAAAAACACACAGGGCATATGTGTATGTGTGTGCCAAAAATGCCAAGAGGAGAATGGAGGAGAAGGAATTTCAATGTAGCTATTCCCCCAGGATGATAATTTCTCACTTTACCCCTCTCTCTGTCTCTGTCTCTCTCCAGTGAGCGCACACACTCTTATGGGGAAAAAAAAGAAACTGATGTGAAACAGGAGTTCCCAGAGGTATACTAACTTAACAAAATTTGAATTAGTAATTTGATTTTGGTCAAAGCAAATTCCAAAATGAATTTGCCCCTCTAAAGTTTCTTTATCCATTCCTATGTCATATAACTTGCTAGTTGAAAAGATATCAGATTAAAACAGGGGACCCAGAATGCCAGAGAATGTGGCCTCTCTGGGTAAATGGATTGGAAAAATCACCCTTTGCTCCCAACTGATAGTGTCCAGGCTCAGGCCCCAGAGGCTTGGTTCTCTCAGTGGACACATTGGCCTGGCCTGCCTCCGTGCAGTGCACACACTCCAACACTGTCAGCGGCACCTGGAGAAGGAAATACCTTCAAGGTCATCCAAACAGCATTATATTGAAGATTTACCATCTCTTGTTGTTTTTTATGACTGAATAGTATTCCATAGTGCAAACATGCCACGCTTTTTCAATCCATTCAAGATCTTTCTTCCTGAAGAAAATACAAGTAGACTTCGAAAAGTTTGTAGAAAATGGAATTAAAAGTACAGGTTTCTTTTGATTTAAAAGGGACAGAAAGAAATCCATGCAGTGTTTTCATAATACACATTTTCCATAAACTTTTTTTTTAATTGCCAGAGGAGTGCAATATACTTTTTTTCTTTTCTTTTCTTTTTTCTTTTTCCTTTTTTTATTTATTTTTTTTTTGAGAGGTTTTCACTATAGGGCACGTGCGCTCACCAGACAGAGAGAGACAGAGAGAGACAGAGAGAGAGAAAGCGAGAAATCACCCCCCAGGGGGGATGGTCACGCCACAATCCCTTCTCCTCCATTCTCCTCTTGGGATCTTGGGCACGCACGCACACACGCCCGGCGTGAGTACTAAGCCACCGGGTCCGGGATGTGAACCTCAGTTGACTAGGTGGGAATCCAGCAACATAGCCATTATGCTAACTGCTGGTTCCCAGGAGTGCAATATACTTGCCAGAGAGAAACAGATAGAGAGAAGGAAGGAAAGGGAGGAAGAAGCCCCTAGTAGGGCATGGTCACGCTGCAATCTCTTCTCCGTTTCTCCATCCTAATGGGATTCTGGACACACATTCACACACACCTGACATGTATTTCCAGCTGCCAGGGCAGGGTTTGAGCTGTTGGCAGCCATGTAGGATGCATCTCCCTTAACTACTAGGCTACGGGCCATTCTCTGAGTTTAGAGACTCTCATAGTGGCGGACAATGAAAGCCAGAACTTCACTGACTTCGTGACCTGGCACTGAGTAAGACTCTCCTCAATTCCAGGGTGAAACGGTCTGTATTTTATGAAAGGCTAATTACATACTGGCAGGGCCCTGAGAGGAGAAGTAAATCACACTGAATAAGCGGGAAGGCGGATATTTATCAATGAAGGCAAAGTGGATGGAACATTACCTAATAAACAATCATAGGCCATTAATAAGACCTGAAAATCAATATCTGCCCCCACAACAATGCCAGAGCAATTCAGGTAAGATGAACAAAACATATAAATATGAGTAATTTTGTCTAATAATGTGCTTAGCTGCATTTAAAGTGAGGAAATTCACAAGATAGATTCTGTGAAATAACCATAAATATGCAGTTTTAATAGCACAATGTGTCAACAAAATATGTAAGTCATCTCAAGTATCATAACTTAAATTAGTGATACACTTGATACGTGTGTTAGAACAATCTTCCCACTGCTAGCTTAATGATGTAGTGTTCTATTTCCAAAGTCATGATCTGATCACCTCAATTCTGTGTCTGTAGCACCGTTTTAGTAAGAATTCCACCACGTGGCTTGACCCTGTCTCCAAGTGCTGAGTTTTTAACACACTTAAGGAGCACTAGCTTCCAGTCACATTTCCTCAGACTGTCTTAGATGGCTTCCTCCACTAACTCCTAGACAGTGTTGTTTGGGATGGGATATTCGGGAATGCAGCCATGCTTATCCACTCTGCTCTATAACTCATGTAAGAAGCTCCCCACACCCTTCTGTAGCACCAGCCATAGTGTTGGCTATACAGTTATCTCCCAAATTGTAGGACTTATCCTCCCTGTGTTCCAGGATGGGTACAAGAAAACACATATGCACAGTTCAGGTCACATGGGGACAGAGAGTGTACATCACCAAAAAACAGGCACATTGTATTGAGAATTCAGAAGAATGCCATCTTCAAAAAAAAAAAAAAAAATTAAAAAGATCCTAGGCTGGAAAACTTCGGTATCTTCATCTGGATGGTCTTTACTGGGTGAAAGCATATGTAAAATTAATGGAGCTGGATTCTTAAGAAGTGATAAAAGGGGAAGGAATCGAGAGAAAGAAAGAGAGAGAAAAACAGAATCAACGATAGGTTGATTAGGAAACTATAACCAACAAATCAAAAAAAGAGGCATATTGTATTGAGAATTAAGAAGAACGCCTTCTTAAAAAAAAAAAAAAATTAAAAAGATCCTAGGCTGGAAAACTTCGGTATCTTCATCTGGATGGTCTTTACTGGGTGAAAGCATATGTAAAATTAATGGAGCTGGATTCTTAAGAAGTGATAAAAGGGGAAGGAATCGAGAGAAAGAAAGAGAGAGAAAAACAGAATCAACGATAGGTTGATTAGGAAACTATAACCAACAAATCTCATTATAGTATACTTAGATTTAATGAAAGATAGCAGACTGGCCTCACAACCACCATTACCACTAATTAAGAAGACAGAAGAACAGACCCATGATTCAGAAGGCCTAGCACTTAGATCCCTGCTGGAAATCCAGGTGAGGAGTGAAGCAACTATCAGAAGAATAAAAGGAAAACAACTTGCTGCTGTGTTAATATTCTTCATCTGTTAGGAAGATTGACCCTTTGTTTGTCATGTAATCACAACTGTGTTGCGTTACTTAGCCATGTATGAAACACCCCCAACTCTCAATGACTTAAAGCAACATGAGTTATTTCCTAACAGCCCTATGGGTCTGTAATTTGGGTGGGGGTAGAGAGGGCTCTGAGCTAGGACTGGGCTCACTCAAGCTTTGCAGTCAGTTCTGGGCCAGCTGGGGGTCAGAGGGACTGTCTAGCCTCAGATGGCCCCACTCTGCCGACATGGCTGGAATGTCTGGAACAGCTGGACCTACCTTCATGTGGTTTCCAATCCTCAAGGAACTAGCCTGACCTTGTGCCTGAGGTGTGGTGTGCCAACTATCCCAGCGCCAGACTGCAAGATGCATAGCCTACTGTCTACACTCAGGTAACAACACATCACATTGACCACATTTTCTTCTTCAAAGCAAGTCACAGAACCAGCTCCAAATCAAGAGAAGGACAAATGGGTTCCACCTTTTGCTGAGAGGTGCAGCATAGTCGTGGGAGCAATCAAACAGGACGAAAGGAGTTGTCATGATCATCTCAGAAGTATGTTTCCCGTTTTTCTTTTGACTTAGAACATTATTTATCGAATGAACTGATATGTTCAATACATAACGCACTTTGTTTATGGTTTCTTACTTACCTGTTATACTGAGAAACTCCTGTTCCAAACCCAACAAACATTCACCTACATTTTCATTCAACTATTTAATTGTTGTAGTTTAGGGCTCAGCAAACATATTTTGCAAAAGTTCAGACAGTAATTATTTTAGGCTTTGTGAGCCAAAGGATGTCTGTGACAATTCAGCCTAGGAGAGTAGCCATAGACAATATGTGAATGGGTGGATGTGGCCATGGGACAGTAAAATGTTATTCACACAACAGGCAATTGCTAAATTTAGACCTTAGGTCATAAGATGCTTACATCTGCCTTAAAGTATCTGATCTGTGCTTGTGATTGTGGTGGGAAGAAACATATGCTTTTCCAAACAATAATCATAGAAAAATTATTAAATAATTAATCCTTTTCTTTCTGTTTCTTCATGCTTTATTTATCATCTGGTGATTGGGATCAGTTTCCATGGTATCCATTTGTTTTCATAATCCTTTAATTCATGCACCTGATCATGTTTAATTATGCTTGCCCTTAAATTATGTTTGTGCCCAAAAGGCCAACTATACACTCATCGTTCTTGTTTTGCAAAAATGTCTGTACTTATCTTACGCAGTCTTTTCAGTGAATTTTAGGATACTATTTTATGCCTCAAGACAAAAGCTTAATTTTTTATTGATTTTTTAATCAGAATTGCATTAAAATGATACATTGTTAAGGAGAAAAAAATACATCTTTATGATGTATATTTTCTTATGCAAGATCATGACATTTCTCATCATTTTGCCCTTCTTTAATCTAGCCCAGTTTTGTAGTTTTCTTCTAACAGGCGCACATATTCCATAGCTTCTCACTAAATATTTATGGCAAAGGATGCATATGCTCACCAAAATCCATGTATTCCTCTTCTTCTTCTTCTTCTTTTTGGAGAGGTTTTTTTGTTTGTTTGTTTGTTTTTTGTTTTTTTTTTTTGTTTTGGTATGGGGCACATGCACTAACCAGAAAGACAGAAAGTGAGAAATCACCCCCCAGGGGGGATGGCCATGCTGCAATCCCTTCTCCTCCATTCTCCTCTCAGGATCTTGGGCATGCACGTACACGCGTCTGGCGTGAGTTTAAGTCACCGGGTCTGGGACTCAAACAGCGGTCGATTACATGGGAGTTCAGTGACATAGCCATTACACCAACTGTTGTTCCCATGTTGGACACAGAGGATGACTGTATTTCCCAGCTTCCCCTGATGTGAGCGAGTAGTAACATGAGACTAAACTGTGGTTAGTACAATGTGGGTGAAAGGAATCTACAATTTCCATCCTCTTTCTGTGTTCTGGATAGAAATTTTTAGAAATCCCATGGCAAATTCTAAGGCCCAAGAAAATGGCAAAGCTACTAGGAGGAAAGAATTCAGACTTCCAGAAACTATTTTAATAAAGATTACCTAGGACTGGCCCCATAGTGTGGTGGTGAAGCCCTATGCATCGGGAGCCAGATACCACATAGCCAAGCTCAGTTTGAATCCCAGCTCCAGAAACTTGAAAAACACACCAAGCATGTGCACATGCATGGTCAAATCTTGATGGCTTGGAGAAAAATGGAGAAAAAAGGATGGTGGTTGGGACATGCAGTTAGCATAATGGCTATGTTGCCAGACTCCCATGTAGTTGACCATGGTTCAAGTCCTGGAGCTGGTGGCTTAAACTCACACTGGGCACATATGCATGCATGCCCCAAGACCCTGAGAGGAGAATGGAGAAGAAGGGATTGCGGCGTGGCCATCCCCCCTGGGGGTTGATTTCTCGCTTTCTATCTCTCTGTCTCTCTGTCTCTCTGGTGAGCACACATGTCCTGTAGCAAAAAAAAGGATGGTGGCATGGTCACACCACATGGAGTGGGGGGCAGCTGTGACATTTCTCTCACTCTGTCTTCTTGGCATATATGCCCTCTAAGAAATTAAAAAGAAAAAGAAAAAAATGAAAGGAAAAGAAAAGAGAAAAAAAGGGGCCAGCTGGTAACTTAGTGGCTAAAGGCACTGGACTCCCACATGGCCAATCATGGTTCAAGTCCTAGACCTGGTGTCTTGCTTTCTCACTTTCTCTCCCTCTCTCCCTGACTCTCTCTGATCAAATTGGAAAATAATGATAAATAAAGTTAAATAAAATAATTTAAAATTTTTTTAAATGAAGAAAATAGAAAATAAAAACTACCTGCCAAAAATTTATTATAATGTACGAGATAAAGCTATCAGTTGGTTGAACAACTGAGGTTCTGTTTGTTTTTGTTATCGCACAGTCTTCTCTTATCATAGTCTTTATTTTTGTCCTTATATAAATCCATTAGTTCTTTTGCTTTATATTCCTGATTATCTCATGTCTAGGAAAACTATTGATTTTGTTGTTTCAGAGAGGTAGTCTAACTTTGTGTACTAATTCCTATTTCGGTATTATTTTTCACTTACTTCACTGGTGATTGCCAGTTGGATATGAGACACATAATGTTATTTCCATGTTCCTTTCAGAATTATTTCTGTTACTTAATTCGTTGCATTCCAGAAATTCTTCAATAATTATTAAAAAATGAAGAACATATGTGACTTGATCTTGACTTTTTTTTTTTTTTTGAGAGATTTTCACTATAGGGCGCGTGCGCTCGCCAGACAGACAGAGAGAGACATTAGAGACAGAAAGCGAGAAATCACCCCCCAGGGGGGATGGTCACGCCGCAATCCCTTCTCCTCCATTCTCCTCTCGGGATCTTGGGCACGCACGGACACAGAGGATGACTGTATTTCCCAGCTTCCCCTGATGTGAGCGAGTAGTAACATGAGACTAAACTGTGGTTAGTACAATGTGGGTGAAAGGAATCTACAATTTCCATCCTCTTTCTGTGTTCTGGATAGAAATTTTTAGAAATCCCATGGCAAATTCTAAGGCCCAAGAAAATGGCAAAGCTACTAGGAGGAAAGAATTCAGACTTCCAGAAACTATTTTAATAAAGATTACCTAGGACTGGCCCCATAGTGTGGTGGTGAAGCCCTATGCATCGGGAGCCAGATACCACATAGCCAAGCTCAGTTTGAATCCCAGCTCCAGAAACTTGAAAAACACACCAAGCATGTGCACATGCATGGTCAAATCTTGATGGCTTGGAGAAAAATGGAGAAAAAAGGATGGTGGTTGGGACATGCAGTTAGCATAATGGCTATGTTGCCAGACTCCCATGTAGTTGACCATGGTTCAAGTCCTGGAGCTGGTGGCTTAAACTCACACTGGGCACATATGCATGCATGCCCCAAGACCCTGAGAGGAGAATGGAGAAGAAGGGATTGCGGCGTGGCCATCCCCCCTGGGGGTTGATTTCTCGCTTTCTATCTCTCTGTCTCTCTGTCTCTCTGGTGAGCACACATGTCCTGTAGCAAAAAAAAGGATGGTGGCATGGTCACACCACATGGAGTGGGGGGCAGCTGTGACATTTCTCTCACTCTGTCTTCTTGGCATATATGCCCTCTAAGAAATTAAAAAGAAAAAGAAAAAAATGAAAGGAAAAGAAAAGAGAAAAAAAGGGGCCAGCTGGTAACTTAGTGGCTAAAGGCACTGGACTCCCACATGGCCAATCATGGTTCAAGTCCTAGACCTGGTGTCTTGCTTTCTCACTTTCTCTCCCTCTCTCCCTGACTCTCTCTGATCAAATTGGAAAATAATGATAAATAAAGTTAAATAAAATAATTTAAAATTTTTTTAAATGAAGAAAATAGAAAATAAAAACTACCTGCCAAAAATTTATTATAATGTACGAGATAAAGCTATCAGTTGGTTGAACAACTGAGGTTCTGTTTGTTTTTGTTATCGCACAGTCTTCTCTTATCATAGTCTTTATTTTTGTCCTTATATAAATCCATTAGTTCTTTTGCTTTATATTCCTGATTATCTCATGTCTAGGAAAACTATTGATTTTGTTGTTTCAGAGAGGTAGTCTAACTTTGTGTACTAATTCCTATTTCGGTATTATTTTTCACTTACTTCACTGGTGATTGCCAGTTGGATATGAGACACATAATGTTATTTCCATGTTCCTTTCAGAATTATTTCTGTTACTTAATTCGTTGCATTCCAGAAATTCTTCAATAATTATTAAAAAATGAAGAACATATGTGACTTGATCTTGACTTTTTTTTTTTTTTTGAGAGATTTTCACTATAGGGCGCGTGCGCTCGCCAGACAGACAGAGAGAGACATTAGAGACAGAAAGCGAGAAATCACCCCCCAGGGGGGATGGTCACGCCGCAATCCCTTCTCCTCCATTCTCCTCTCGGGATCTTGGGCACGCACGCACACGCGCCCGGCGTGAGTTCTAACCCACCGGGTCCGGGACGCGAACCGCGGTCGACTACGTGGGAGTCCAGCGACATAGCCATTACGCTAACTGCTGGTTCCCACCATGATCATTTTTGTACTGATTTTTTTCCAAGAATGGATATTGAGTTAGAGAAATGTATGTACGCTCCTTTCTTTTGGCCTTTTTAAAATAAGCCACAATTCATTGATTTTTCTAACATTAAAACAGACTATTTCATTCTTCGTCATGGATATTCTATTCTAGAAATACAGTTTTATTTCTAGTTTACTATTTAAGAAATGTACGCATCTATATTTTAGTTAAAATTCATAGCTTCAGTTTTGGGTTCGTACATTTTTCTATCAGTCTCAATTTTAGTTTCAATTAATTTAGGACTTTTGCATCTATAATTTAATTTGGCATTAACACTGCTTCCATCTTGTGGTCCAGGGACAGTGAAAAGTTGATTTAGTACTGCCACATATATGAGGTACGTACATAAAGGTCAACAAAGTCTTCCCCTGTTCTGAATGAGAATTTGACCTTTACTAAAATTTCGAGATTTGATTCCCTGCAGACACGATAAAAGCATAATGTCAATTGACTCCTAGGCAACACTGCTTTGTGGTTAAAAACTAAGTCCTGAATTATTAAAATGCATTTGACTAAGAGGATTAAACATATGTAGCACACCATCTAAGAGATGCAGTGGCCAAGAATGGCCTATGGCAATCTGTGAGTCTTCACACCTTCATGTTTGGTTGAGTTTAAGAATATTCACCCATGGCAAATACTGAAGTACTATCACAGACACAATTCCTTTCTCCCCTGGGATTTAATGTAGCTCATAACTGGGAACATCGTAGACCACAGTGACGATTGTCACTTTGTAAGTACTGCCCTCACGTGTTCTAGAGCACAGTACTTCCTGCTGTCTCCCTCCACACTGTCAATATACAGCAGAGGCTGCTCTTCATAGTAGCTGATTTTTCACTCCAACTCATAGGAGGTGTCTTCACAAAGCTCACAGGAAATGCATAGTGCAATGCAATTATACATGTTTTGCCCCCAAATAAATTCATACTTTAATTCCATTTTCTGTGAATGCTTTGTAGTACTCTCATATTTCCACTTCTTGAGGGAGGGCTGAAGTACTTGTCCCAGGTGTCTGTCATGAGAAATGCCTATTACCCCACTCTAGTAGGAAACTAACCATAGATACTGTAAAGCCTTTATTTGCTAAGTTCAATGGCTGAAGCACTTGTAGTTCTATTTTTATTGTCTGACATTACTCTTGGTTATCAGTCATTTGGTCTTGTTTCCAGACAGGCCTGGTGACTTTGTTTAAATGTAAGGGTTTTTCATTTAAATAACTATGTTTTTGCAGTTCTAGAAATTCTACTGGCTATTTTAAAAACCTCTTTTATGTTGTATATTTCTTTTATTTCAATGCCTATTTCATTTTTACATTTGTAATTTTTTTTGAGGGGTTTTCGATATAGGGCGTGTGCGCTCGCCAGACAGACAGAGAGAGAGACATAGAGACAGAAAGCGAGAAATCATCCCCCAGGGGAGATGGTCACGCCGCAATCCCTTCTCCTCCATTCTCCTCTCGGGATCCTGGGCACGCACGCACATGCGCCCGGCGTGAGTTCTAAGCCACCGGGTCCGGGACGCGAACCACGGTCGACTACGTGGGAGTCCAGCGACATAGCCATTATGCTAACTGCTGGTTCCCCATTTGTAATTATTTTAAAATACTTTTTTTTTTTTAATTTTGCTAGCAAGACCATTCAGTCGCTGGAGAGGACAGAGACAGGAAGAAAGGAGAAAAAAGCAATCCCTTCTTCTCTATCTCCCCATTGCATTGGGATCCTGGGAATGTACATGCATGCTCCTGGCATGTTTTCAAACTACAAGATTCGGGGTTTGAACCACAAGGTTGGCCATATGTCCCTCATCCACCAGTCTACAGGGTCAGCCTGACGAATAATTAGTATTTTTAAATAAAGTAATTAATATTACCTAATGGACAGAGTTAGATTATCTTTTATCTGAAATTCTTTAAGTAAAATACTTTGACTTGTTTGTTAACATTTCCTTCTGTGGCTTATTTATTATGATATGCTAAGCTATGCCAAGGAGGCAAATAACCTCCCAAAATAAATGTTTTAATAACATATATAGATTGGATCACAGATCTAAATTACTCTCTAAGGCAGTGTCCTCCATATGAAGGCTCAGAGTTGGATCTTCATTATCAACATATGTTCCTACCATCAGTCACCATGGCAGAACAAAGAGAAATACAAACAGCATACAGATTCTTAAACGCAGCCATCCAGAAGTGAGAAATGTCACACATGATTTGCAAGATTTCCTGGACCAAAGCAAGTCAAGTGTTATTTAGAGGGAAGGAGTACTTCATTAATAGAGTATAGAAGAGGGAAAAATCAGAAAGGTTTATAAGTAGCTTTAGGAACTACCACCAACAGTGCTGAATTTTTTTAAACAATTATTTATTTAATTTTATTTATTCATTCATTTTTTTTTAATTTGACCAGAAAGACACAGAGAGAGAGAGACAGTGAGAGAGTGAGAGACGGAAAGTGAGAAAGCAAGCCACCAGGTCCGAGATGCGAACCATGGTCGGCCATGTGGGAGTCCAATGTCCAGCACCCTTATCCGCCATGCCACCTGCCGGCCCCAGTGTTGAATTTTTTATTTTGAACTCAACTTTGTTGGGAACTGTTTGTTTTTTACTATGTGTAGTGTATGTGTCCTATATTCAAGGGGCCCTTACACAGAAAATTTGTGTTCATTTCTGCATAAAGCCCTAAGGATTTTACAGATATAGTCAGTTTTTGTGTTAATTTTTCAGATTCAGCTCCTCCATCTCATCAATTATTATCTTTAAGCCCATGGGTTTCTTAGGGTTGGAGTTTAAATGTTTTGCTAGATTTCTCCTTTTTCTTTTCTTCTTTATATGTGATTGCTATACATCTTTACATGATGCAAAATTGTTTTTCCCAGTAGGAAAAGAGTACATATCAGTCAAGTCAAAAATATTACCACATACATTATCAATAGAGAACTTTCCATTTTTGTGTCTGTTCAATGTGTTCTTTTTCTTTCCCTGCTAGATTTCTTAACACAGCTTACCTAAAGAGTTTACACCCATTACATGAAGGATGCAGCAATCTCATTCCACTTTCTACCTCACCTATCTCATGTGCAATTCGAACTCCAACCTCTAGACCTTATAGCAGATAACTTGGTTGATGTCGCCACAAGGCACCATAACATAACTCTGCCTACTTAACACTCTTTAAATGAATGTCCTCTTTATTTATGCTACTTGAAATTTTCTAGCTATGCATTCAAAAATTTGATCAAAATTTATTCTGCATTTTAACATTTTCTGTTACTTTATCTGTCATATTGCCAGAAATGCAAATGCTATGTACAGTTGACCCTCTGTATCTGTGGACTCCACATCATAGATTCCATCAACTGAGGATCAAAAATATCAAGAAAGAAATAACAACTGTCAACATTTTTTAAAATACTAATAAAAAGCAATACAGTCTCACAACTATTTATATAGCATTGGCATTTATTAGGTATTTTATGTAATCTAAAGATGACTTAAAGGGGAAATGTAAGGTTATGTGCAAATACTATGTCATTTTATGTAAGGGACTTGTGTACAAGGAGTGTGGTATCTGTGGGCCCTGGAATCAATCCTTGACACACAACAGTACTTGTTTAATTGTCAGTCTTCTCTACAACATTGAAACTATTAAAAAGATAGGAACCAGGATACTTTATTGACTGTCTCCATTTTGTGTTATAAGGCTTATTGAAGGTTTTATAACTGACGAATAAATATTGCCACTCTAGGGTAATAGAAGGTGTCTAATAACATAATCAGCAACCCTTTTTCTTAGGGTACAGGATGTCTCTCATTCTATCGCGATGAAATCCATTTCCTTTTCTTTAAGATGGATTGATCCTATGACTTGTCTTATCCGATGGAAACCTGGAAGTGATGTTCTGAGACTTCGAAGCCTGTGCTCTAAAAAAATCGTGACTTCCATTTTCTCTTTTTGGAGCCCAGTCATTTGAACACAGAGAAGTCTTGACTAGAATACAAAATGGCTATGACAGTATGGAGAGAAGCCCTGTGGAATGAGAAGTCACTTCAGATATTCTGGCCCCAGAAAAGATGTCAACTGAATGCATCTGCTTAAGAGATGGCAAAGAAGACCATCAGGAGAAGCACCCAGTTAAGCCCCAGCCAACCCTCGAAACTGTGAGAAATATTACATTGCTACTTACTGTTCAGTCCACCAACTTGGGGGGGATGGTTTGTCACATAATAAACGAGATACTTAGCTAATGACAGTAACTGAATGTACCATTAAAAGAGACAATGGAAAAACATTGGACACTTATCTCAAAATTACATCACAATTTCTTTTTTTTTTTTTCTAATTTTGCTGGAGGGCACATGTACTCACTGGAGAAAGAGAAATGGAGAGAGAGGAAAAGTGAGACACCACCACCCGGGGGCCATCACGTCACTATCCTTTATCCAGTTTTCCCTCCTTTCACGATTCTGGGCTCACGCACAAATGCACCAGTGTGTTTTCTAAGCCATTGAGTCAAGGACTGGAATGGTGTGACCAGCCTTGTGGGATTCAGCTGACTTAACCGTCAGGCTACAGGCTGGCCCAAACATCACAATTTTTAAGGGAAAAAAATTCTAGAAAATAGAATGACTATCTTTACGCTGATATGACTAAAAGGAAAAAAAATTGATTAATGCAAATTTGAATGTTTTAAAAACTCATTCTAAAACTCACATACAGTGGTATTTGGAAACAGGTCTGGGGGTTAAAAGGTATACAATTAATCATTTTGATTTTGTCAATGAGTTTCCAAAAATATATTCTGAGTTTGAGGTTAGTCTTACAGGGCACCGCCTCTCAGTTTAATGCAGTAAGTATTCTTATGCAGGAGAAAATAACCTACAGATTTCTAGCTGAAGAACTCACCAAGGACTTTCTTTGTACATTCAAATGAATTCAGTTCTTTACCCAGGGGTCTTTATCTCTGGCATTTTAAAATAAAACAAATGATACCTCTCCAGAACTGATGTCAGACAAAAGCTTCAGCAATAATCCACCATGAAGACTGTAACTTTTCATGCTTTTGAGATTTCATAAATTCTGACTGTAGATTGTCAAAAAAAAATGGAACAAATTCTAAATTGTTAACCTATTTTATGGCAAACATAAAGATAACACATTTCATATTATAGCCCAATAATGTTTATTTTATGAATGCCCACATCAAGGCCATAAGGCCATTTCCATTATTTCGGCAGAGTTGTCCAAAAGAGGTGTCGAGTTTTATGAAGAGAACAAGGGGGGAGGAGGATCTGGCGGAAGGTAGTTATACCTGCTTTGTCATTAGTGACCGTCGTTTTCACAAAGATTCTAGAAAACAAGGAACTGAAGCTTTCTGTATATTAACCATCTTTGACTTTATAGAAATGTACATTTATCAGTCATATTATTTAAGTTGATGATCGCTTAACCATGAAACAAAAGCGCCCGAGCAAAGTGGCTGCTGCGTGCTGATCAACACAGTTAGATGCAGTCCCTGCCTTTTGGGTGTACTTTTGGCGGGGAACTGTCTCACCCCATTCAATATGTACTGAATGTCTGCACTGGAAGGCCAGAATAGTGATTGACAGCTATAAAAAGCATGAAGGGCAATGATGATCCTGGATACAGTGGGGGAGAAGGGTGGGAATTAGAGGAGGGTGGGAGGGAGGGAATCAAGGGGAAGAAGAAAGAAGCAAAATATTTAAGGGACCTAAAATGGAAAGAAATCTGTTGATTATAATGTATATGGTAATGTCTTTGACCAGACCAGTATGCAGTGTATTTATGATGGGAAAATTCCTTTGGTATTCTGTAATGATGCACAGTGATTGAATGTAAAAAAAAAGAAAATTTAACTTTTTAAAATACCATATTATATGCTATGAAGCTGTACAACAATTAAGTGTAAGAAATTATAAAATAAATAATTTTTTTAAAGCAGCTCTTCCAACAGTCCTTCTGACACTATTATAATAAATGTCATCATCTGAATATACTACCAAGTTGAACCCCATAATAAATGTCATCATCTGAATATACTAGAGAGGAAAATGAATATTCACATACAGATTTAAAGTGAGTTTAAGACAAATGTAAAAATATTGTAGTATCTTGAGAAAACACTTCATAAACTAAATCCAGATGGCTTGTAAGCAACGGGTTTCAGAGTATGGATAATTTTTCCTGACTACAGAGAACTTTCACGGTTAATCCAATAGAATATTGATACTTTTCTGCTAATTCGAATAGTACATCTATGAGCTATATCTATATAATACTAAACAACTAGAAAAAAATGAAGATATTATACAAATTTTCTTGCTTTTATCCATACAGTGTCATGGCACACTATAGCAATTTTACCCGGACTTAATTATTACCCAAGAGTTCAACAGCTGGACAGTAAACTCACAGAGACATGCACATAGTAATTCTGGAAGCACAATCTAATCGAATCATTACACTTTCTATCGAACCATAAAATGTATATATCTTTCCCT
>NW_006159728.1:1713936-1715930 GCF_000334495.1 Tupaia belangeri chinensis | reverse complement strand
TTCCCTAAAGGAAAACTATATTCTGTGAATAGAAGCAAATTTGAATTTTGATCAAGAATAAGTTTTTGCCATCAAGAGTTTTGAAGCAAGTGTGAACTAAAGATGCTTATTCCATTTCCCTGATATAGACACAGAAATATGAAGACAGTTGTAGTTTTCACTAAATAGTCACATTTCTCATCATATATGCAAATCTTAGACTCACAGCACATATTTTACATAATAAAGAAATATCAGGGATGTTCCAAGAAAGGGTTATGATAAAACAATTGTGGTGAGGAAAGAGGGTATATTGAACAAAAGTTGTGTTCATGACAAACAGATTGTAGAAGTGGCTATGGATTTCTGTCTTGCTGGAAGGAGAAGTTTGACAAAGACTGAAGATTAGTGTACAGCACAAATGACGGGAGGAAAAGACTTCTGCATAAAGGCATGATTAAATTTGCAACAATAACAATGGGAAACTACCTTTACAGGATTTAGGGAGCCTAGGAACGCCCAAATGTGAGACTACTTTTTCCTCAAATGACAACATGGTCTTCAAGACACTGGATTTGACCGAGTAACCCGAAACAACTGACGTCTGTCTGAAAGCATTTTCTACTGAGATCATAGACTAATAGTTCCTGTCATATGTAGTTGTATTTGTCTCAATTATAAAGAAGTGTGTCATACTACATTAAATTAAGATTCTCACATTGGTCAAGGTCCTTACCTTCATGGCCATGTCACCAGCAGCCAAGGGTCTCTAAAGAAAACATTCAGGCCCCAGAGGCAGTTCCTCTGAGACAAGGTTCTCCTTCTGCTCTGGGAGGTAGTCTAGCTTTCAATACCAGGTATTACAGAAACCAAGAGCCTAATCCAAATGGAATCTGAAGAATGTGATGAGTGATAGGAGAGGTACTCTTCCCAACAATCCTTTGGCCTTTATTTAAGAATTTTTTCACAAAGTAAACTAAAAGAATATGTAAGCTTGGTATTCAGTGTTAAAGAAGAATTAACATTAGTTCAACAGTTTAAAAAATAAAGACACAAAAATCTATTATCAGAGGATGATAAGAATGGGCAATATTCTATAATAGGATAAGAGTAAAAGCCGAGGATTTTAGATAGAATGTCCAAGCCATGACAATTCTGACCAAGGAGAACACCTGTTTCACCTCCCATCTTCTGAGTTTGGGCTGTGAGGGGTTGGGGATGGGAAATAGTTGAGGAGGCAGTATCCCTGTTGCATGCTCTATACTCATTGTATGTGGAGTCTAGGCAAATACTCTTAGATAAAGTGACATTTCACTTTGTGAATAGAGTGTCAGAATACCAGTGGAATAGATTGAAATTGTGTAACTATCCGTGGATGTTATCCAGTCACTATTCATGAGTTATTGGAGGCTCTTCAGTTGCAGAGAAGAGAGAGCCACTCATGCCAGCTCAAGAAAAGAGGTCTATTGTAAGGATAGACCATGATATCGCAGGGAAACTCAGGAAGAGGAACAAAAGCAGAGATGGGCTCCATGGGAACTAGGCACTGAAGCCAAACCAGACTTTCAAAGGCTCCTATGTGTCTCTTTTCTCTGGCTCTCCCCACATGAGTCATTTAGACTCAGCAGAGAATGAGGAGAAAGAATAACAAAGAACGGGCCTCCTTGAAGCAGGAAACTCACACAATCATAACTAAATTTAGGTTTATAGTAAATTGTGATAAAAGAAACACAGTTCTAGGGTGGTCCACAGAGAAGGGCACAAGTCCACAGGGATCCACTGGTCAGGAGAGTTCTAGATGCAGTGACTTTTCTACTGAGACCAGAAAGATAGCCAAGAGTATTGAAGAGGAGAGGGAGAATGTTCCACACAACAAAGACTGACTGAAGCACAAAAAAGCAAAATCTTTTCAGGGTGCCTGATGCCTAGCTGACTGAGACTCGCTGACGTTTGTGGGACAGAGAATAACTGGGCCTTAATGAGGGTTTTTCAGGACCCTCCGTGTAATACTTTTT
>NW_006159728.1:1710455-1713768 GCF_000334495.1 Tupaia belangeri chinensis | reverse complement strand
CCGTTTTTTTTTTTTTTTTTTTTTTTTTTTTTTTTTTTTTTTTGCTATACCTAGGTTTGTCTTGTCTTGCAGGAATAATTATTGAAAAATTCTCTCTCCCATGATGAAAATGTTCTGAAACTTCATAGTGGTGATAGTTGTACAATATTCTAAATGTACTAAATAAGCCACTTTACTGTAAAATTTATCATGGTGAAAATGATTAATTTAATATTACGTCAATTTTGTATAGAAAAAAATGGATATACATCAGAAAAAAAATTCCCCTCCTGAGCGCTTGGTGCTCTCTTTAAACTTAAGCATCATGAGGTACCTTTGTCTTCAATCTTAAGATTGTCTTCACTAAGATTGCCTTCACTAAGGGTGTCTGCTTAGCTTTGCTTCTTAGTTCCTATACCAGGAACTTTGTGGCTACCAATATAATATTGTTTAATGTGATGACAGAAAATTCTGAGCTAAAAATAATTTTCATTTCTTTATGGAAAGCTTTTATTGCATCCCATACATGTAATCACCTAAATTTCCCTGACTTGCATCAGGCCTACTTCATGTATAATTCGTGGACTCTAAGACCAATGAAAGACCTCTCTCCCCCACAGCCATTCATATGGGGGACTGAGTGTAAATTCACTGAGGCCTTTTTCACTACTGTCTACTTTAACACGCAAAGGGCTTTTAGAGAATGCACTAACTACCCGTATTTGTTCACCAATAAACATTTGAGCACCTACTGTGGATCAGGCCCTATTTATGTTCTTGGGCTACAAAGATCTCTGCTGTTGTGGAGTGTACAGTCTAAAGGTGTCTCTTTTTAATATATTAATAGGGATTGATTTGATAATAACTGTACAGCCTCACCCTAGTACCCATATGCCACCCTTTCCACATGCTTACTACCCCTTCAGGGGAATAGACTGCCGTCTTGCAGCATTCTGGTTCTTTGTAGAGTATGAAAATTGTCCTCTTAGAGCAGGTCATGTAGAGATCATCAGAATGTTAGAGACAAAGATGCAAATGCCTGTGCGTAATGCACAGACAGTAGGCTGCGGGCCATCAGTCGGAGGCTCACAACCTGCAGAAGGAGGCAGGCCATGTAACTTTTCCTCCAGAACAATTTGTGCTATCCTCTCCAAGTTCATTCCCTGCAATAAAATGGTATACAAATGTTGGCTAAACTTTTCCTAGGTGGTTCCTTTGCATGGTCCAAGAAATGCTGGTCTCGTCTAATAAGGAGCCTCATTTTACACCCCCATTTCCTACCAAGTCAGATCTCCTCTCTATCCTCCACCCAAATCCTCTAAGATCCACCTGTTTCTTCTCAACCCATATTAATATGTTCCTACTTTCCATCTAATTCTTCTGTCATACATTCTATGCCTGCCTTTCCTCAAGATTCACCTTTAATTCTCTCCTATTTTCTAAGTTTAAATTTTGAGTTTGTATAGCTTTTTGTAATTCATTCTATACTAATCCCTTCTCTTAATAACAAAGTGTTGCATCTGAGTGACTGGGAAAAGTGATTTTCAAGTGATGGGTATAGAAAGCACAAAGTTGAATGTTCCTAGGTACTACCTTTTGTATCACCCCTTGAAAAAATGTGTCAAATCCAGGCAACTTTGAGGAACAAAACCTTTATAAATGTTTTGAGAAGATACCCAGGTACCTCCAATGTCTGCCTTTTGAGATTCAATATATCTTAAAAGGTTTATCTTCAATACAAATTTCTCAATGAAACCTTTTTCATTCCCACCCAATATACACAAATGACCATAACATTTGTATTATAAATACTTCAATGAATGCCTCCAATACAGAAGTCAATGGGCTCTTGATAAAACTAATCCCTCCTCATCCTCTACCCTTAGCCCTCAAAGTATCATTAGCAGAACTTGGGAGTCTATATTAATTCTATACAAATGCAAAAACCTCAGTCCAAATCCCACTATTTCAGTATTGGAGTCTGCAGCAAGATCCTTATGTGATTCATTTTCACACTAAAGTTTGAGAAGATGTTTCTGTAACACCACTAGCAAGAATGAAAGAAGGTTTGGGAACCAGCAGTTAGCATAATGGGTGGCGAGAGCACGCGCCCAATTGCGAAAATCTCTCAAAAAAATAAAAAAGAATGAGAGAAGGTTTCAGATGCCTGAATGCTCTTTGCAAGTCTCCCCCATGTTCCTGCCCCCTGATTCTCATTTCTTGTCACCATTCTCAAGAAAATACAGGCAAAATTTGTTATGCCTTTAATCCCTATTTACATCAGAAGAAAAACACTCCCTGGTCATCCCTCATAAAGTATTCTTGAATCCCCATGAAGGTATTTCCCCTTTTCTGATTCCCTCTTTTACTCTTTCTTAAATCTTGAAACTCTTCCACTCTGCCCTTTGGAACTCAGTCAGTTGCAGCAAATTCCAAACATCCCAGTCTTACAAAATAACATTTCTTTCACACTATATTTCTTTGGCACTAGTTAGCCTATAGTCTTATTAGTGAAGATTGCTTTCTCATCACACTCATAACACTGGAACTAGAGATGGGCTGAGCAATCCTCCCTGTTCCTCAATGAAGCTTTGAAATCATCTTTTCACAACTCCACATTCCAGCTCTGAAGCTTCTATCAATCACTACTACCCACTACACTTTCTAACAGTATTCATCTCATGAGTCATTTCTCCCTCCCACCTCACCCCCACAAGACTTTAGTCCCTGGCTTGCTGTCACTCTCTCCAACCCTACTTTTATAATTCTTGCTGATTTTTTTTTCTTTTTTTTTTTGGAGAGGTTTTTGCTATAGGGCGCATGTGCTCACCAGACAGACAGAGAGAGACAGAGAGACAGAAAGCGAGAAATCACCCCCCATGGGGGATGGCCACGCCGCAATCCCTTCTCCTCCATTCTCCTCTCGGGATCTTGGGCACACACGCACACGCACCCAGCGTGAGTTTTAAGTCACCATGTCCAGGACGCAAACCGGTTGACTACATGGGAATCCGGCGACATAGCCATTACACTAACTGCTGGTCCCTCTTGCTGATTTTTAATATTCACAAATATAAGTTTTTGCAATACCCAACTTCTAGGTTTCTTGACTTCTTCACTGCCCAAAATTTTAATTTTCAACCTAACTTAGTGACTGATTATCAGGTTCTTTCCAATATTATAAATGGCCATTACTGATAAACTACAACTTCTTCATAATTTGAAGTATTCTACTTTTAAGCATCAATTCCTACCTTTTTAGATCAGTCTTCCTAGTATTCCAATTACAACATATCTTTAACTCCCCCAGACCCAAAGTCTATTGTTCATCATC
>NW_006159728.1:1688160-1708062 GCF_000334495.1 Tupaia belangeri chinensis | reverse complement strand
CCAGCTTCGAGCCCATAGTACATTATTATGTCACTCTCGGACATGTACCCTCAACCTAATTACCTTTTCCACTCCTTTTTTCACTTGGAAAAAGTTCAGTTCTGTACTCATCTATGTTTTTTCCTTTTATTAGCAAGAATGTGCCCACTTCTTAAGCACTAGATCCTATTTCCTGTCACCCTTGTATTATCATCAGATTTTCCCCTCTGTCAGACCATTCCTGTCACTATAAAAACACATTATTATCTCCCAAAGGCAAAACCTCTCTATATTCCAAAACCCTCTTAAACTATCACCCTTTACAAAAATCTAGAGTTGCCCACAGCCCTTGTCTCTTATTCATAGCTCCTCATTGTCTTTTGAACATACTCCAGCCAGGTCCGTCAAAGCCACAAATGTCTACATTAATAAATTAGATTGTCAGAAAAAAACTTGATCTTCTTATGTAGCCTATTAATAGCTCTTGGCTCAGTTGGTCTTTTACTCCTGGAAGCAATGGTCTCACTTTACTTGCCTGGTTTTTCTTCTGTCTCACAGTCTGCTTCTCTTCCATCTTCTTTCATGGCTCCTCCTTTTCTCTCAGACTTCTTACCATTGTAGTTCCCCAAGACTCTGACACTGGACTTTTCTTGCATAGGCAAAAACATCTCTCCCTTGGTGATTTACAATTGTATATCTCTATCCTGAATATGTTCTAGAAACTCCAGACCACTGTACCAATTGCTCACTCAACACTTCCACTTGACTATCTAGTAGCCATTTGAAACCAACATGCCTGAAACCAAACTTCTGATTATCCTCCAAAATCCACCCCCTCCTAATCTTATCATTTTTAACAACCACAACCTCACCATCTTTATAGTTACCTGTGAGTGATTTCCCAACAATTTCTATACAATTATTCACAAAGGAGAAATATCTTGATGCCTAGTTGATGTTCATGTGCTTTGAAATTGAAATACAAAATAATATAGGTTTCTTTCTAAGTTGGCAGGAGATAGTCTACTGTCAGTTGCAATTATTTCCTGATAGAGGCTGGAAAGGTTTTGAGTAGATAATGCATTGGTGGTTGCCTTCAAGAAGAGTCACAAATTCAAATATTTTTATTTTATTGACCTCCACATTGCTCTGCACAGTTACCTAAGCTGAGCATTTAATAAGCTCAGTGTAATCATTTTGCAATCATAGCTTTATAAGCATTCTCTGAATGTGGCTATCCGTGGTACTGAGTAGTTACATGAGAATCAGAAGTTACATGAAAGTCATACTTACCCAGCCACACATTTCTTCAACGGCAAAAGCCATAATACAACAACCTAGTGATTTCCAGCTTTGAGTTCTGGTCTGTGTGGGTGGGCTGGGTGATATTCTTAATACTGACACATGTTAAGAACCACCACGTTGACTATCTGGGTCCAGCCAATAGTGTGGTAGTTAAGATGCTGGAATCCCACACGACCGATCTTGGTTGAGCCCCAGACCAGATGGCTGAAAATCTTGCTGGGCATGTGCACCTTACATACCCAAAATCCCAGGAGGAGAAAGGGGGAGAAGGGACTGTAGTGTGGCCATCACCCTGGAGCGAGGGTGGAGGGGGTGGGAGGGTTATTTCTCACTTCCTCTCTGTCTGTCTCTCTCCATTGATCATATGCAACCTTTGGCAAAAATATTAAAGGGGGGAAAAAGCCACCATCATATCAAAGCATTTCTAAAAAGTACAGAATCCCAGACTCAACATAAGCAGATTCTGATTTGCTATATCTAAGGTGGGACAGCCCTAAGAATCCATACATTTTTGCAAATACCAGGTGAATGTTTAGAAAATATTGGTCTGTGAAGATGAAACTTATTAATCATATGAGAATCTAACAATAAGAATGATAAGCAGACATAAAAGTTACAAGTGTTAAGTGAAATATTTATATATCAAAAATAGTAATGTTAAAAGAATTCTTTTAGCCACAGATACCAAAAAATAGGAGAAAACATCTGCCACAAACAAAAGAAGATAAGTGCAATGTAAAACCAGGGGTATGTGGAGCAGGAGAGTCTTCTGCTTGTGGGGGTAGAAGTTAGCAGACACCTCAGAAAATGATGAGTATTACCAAGTCTGAACGGGACTGTAGTGTGGCCATCACCCTGGAGCGAGGGTGGAGGGGGTGGGAGGGTTATTTCTCACTTCCTCTCTGTCTGTCTCTCTCCATTGATCATATGCAACCTTTGGCAAAAATATTAAAGGGGGGAAAAAGCCACCATCATATCAAAGCATTTCTAAAAAGTACAGAATCCCAGACTCAACATAAGCAGATTCTGATTTGCTATATCTAAGGTGGGACAGCCCTAAGAATCCATACATTTTTGCAAATACCAGGTGAATGTTTAGAAAATATTGGTCTGTGAAGATGAAACTTATTAATCATATGAGAATCTAACAATAAGAATGATAAGCAGACATAAAAGTTACAAGTGTTAAGTGAAATATTTATATATCAAAAATAGTAATGTTAAAAGAATTCTTTTAGCCACAGATACCAAAAAATAGGAGAAAACATCTGCCACAAACAAAAGAAGATAAGTGCAATGTAAAACCAGGGGTATGTGGAGCAGGAGAGTCTTCTGCTTGTGGGGGTAGAAGTTAGCAGACACCTCAGAAAATGATGAGTATTACCAAGTCTGAACATGGATATGCTTCGACCCTGCAGTTTTACTCTTAGGTATGAAACCAAAAGAAGTTCTTGCACTAGTATATCAGAAAACATGTATTAAAAAAAAAAAAAGAAAACATGTATAAGCATGTCTTTAGCAGAACACCTGGTGGAATAACACTTTTTCTTTCTTTCTTTCTTTCTTTCTTTCTTTCTTTCTTTCTTTCTTTCTTTCTTTCTTTCTTTCTTTCTTTCTTTCTTTCTTTCTTTCTTTCTTTCTTTCTTTCTTTCTTTCTTTCTTTCTTTCTTTCTTTCTTTCTTTCTTTTTTTTTCTTTTAGGTTTTTGCACATGCACTTGCCAGAGAGAGACAGAGAGAAACACAGGGGAGAGGCACACGGCACATCCCTTCTCTTTCTCTCTCCTCCTGGGCAGCAGAAACCATCGTCAGGGGAGAGGCACACAGCACATCCCTTCTCTTTCTCTCTCCTCCTGGGATTTTGGGCATGCATGCACACATGCCCGGCATGATTTTCAAGCCCTGGGGTCCAGGACTAGAACCTTGGTCAGCCATGTGGGAGTCTAACTCCTTAATCACCATGCCATCTGCTGACCCCAGAATAACAACTCCTCAAAGCAACAAATACACACACACAACTGAAAATAACCCAAACATCCATAAGTAGTTAAATGAATAAATAAGTTGTGAAATAATTGTACAATGGATCATAATGGAGCAGTGAGATTAAATGGACTACAATTATTATAGTCATGTATCAACATAGGTAAGTTCCAAAAATGCTACCATGAAGAGAAAAGGCAAATCGCAGAAGAATCAGATCATCTTGGTTTCAACTACATGACATTCCAAAGCAGGTGAATCAAACAGCAGATTATTCATGCGCACATATGGTACACAATGTGAAGAAAAACGAGAGAAAACTTGGGAGAGTTACAACTTCTAGGTAAAAGTGAAGATAAAATGATAAAATTGGGGAGAACTAATGAGGCTTTTCGGATGATTTGAATTTTTTTTTTTTTGAGAAGTTTTCGCTATAGGGCGCATGCGCTTGCCAGACAGACAGAGACAGAGACAGAAAGCGAGAAATCACCCCCCAGGGGGGATGGTCACGCCACAATCCCTTCTCCTCCATTCTCCTCTCGGGATCTTGGGCACACACACACACGCGCCTGGCGTGAGTTCTAAGCCACCAGGTCCGGGACGTGAACCACGGTCAACTACATGGGAATTCAGCAACATAGCCATTACACTAACCGCTGGTTCCCAGATGATTTGAATTCTTAACTGTATAGAGAATACATGATTATTTGTTTCATTACTCATTAAGCTGTTAAATCATATTACATATAGTTTCAAATAAAAGATGAACATTAATTTAGAAATGATGACTATTTACAGGACAATTACTCTGTTCTACCCACTGTAAAACTCTTGACATCAACTGAGCACTTACAACAACCTTACATGATATGTATTTTCCCATTTTAAAGAAGGAAACCACCACAAGTTTGCCTAAATCCTTATGACTATGAAAAAGCCAAAGCCAGGATTTTAACCTCTGACCCCAGTCCTTTGCTATCCTGCTTTTCATCTTGATAAATGTTACTTATTAATGTGCCTCAAACTCTCCCATGCACTTTACATGTAATATTTAGAACCCTCCAGTTTTACAGATGAGGGAACTGGGCAGAGAATATATTTACGTGTCTAAGTTAGCACAACCAGGAAGGGCTGAAGCTGGGTTCTGTCTCTGCTCCCCCCCACACACACACACACACACTCTTCTGCCTTCTCCATCTCTGTGGTCCAAATGCTCACCTATCCCTTCCTTCTGGTGTTCTGAAGTTAGGATCATCTCATCACCTGTTAGGACAGACAACTACAAATGATTTCCCTCCTTTCAGTGTTCATGCTCTATGACTCTGCTGATCAATATATCTTCTATGTTGTACCTATTACGGTCTTTCTAGAATAAAGTTCTAATTAGTTCCAGCAACTAGTACTGACCTAATATGGACACTTCATACTAATAGATACTGGATAACATATAACCCCCTCCGAACTTAATATATATCCTAGATTGAAAAATAACGCTGGAAATAAACAAGGTCCTATTTCTCATCCTCATGCATAAGCAGAAAATACTTACAGACATGAATCCAATTCTCAGGCAAAATAATAAGAAAGTATTTTGCTCTAAAGAATTGATAGGCCCCAGAAAAACACTTCCAATCCTGACGTTTATAGGTCCCCAAGCACAATGGCCAGCTACTTGCCCATCAGGCTCTGGGTAACTTTTGTGACTGTACAAGCTCCACAGATCTGCCATCAGGCCCACTGGGAGAAAACACTTCATGAAGTGCCAGAGAGGAAACTCAACCTGGGGGCTAATGCCAAAGGTGCTGAAAAAGGGATAATGGCAAGAAAACCTCTAAATTAGCAAACTACTCCCTGTAGAACTGGAGGAAGCTGGGGACAGCGGTGCTCCCCAAGGCCATCTAGCAGAAGCATATCCCAGGAGCCTAAACCAGAAAGGGGATGCTACCACTGCTGGAAATGGCACCTGGAGTGAGCAAGGCCAGAGTAAGTACTCTAAGTTCTTTCTTCCTCCTACTGGTGCTCTCCTGTAGCTGAAGCCAGTTTCTGAAAATCTGGAAACTTGGTCTGAGGGTTCAGGCTCTTGGTACATAGCAGGGGCAGGTGTGGGAATGCATCTAAAAGCAAACAGGCAAGCTCTCAATCATGAAGTCAGATCCTTCACACAGGTTAGCCCTGTTTACAGAGAACTAGAATCCACATGAATTCATAGTTTGAATCCCAGCCCCGATGGCTTAAAAAACACCCCAATCATGAAGGCATGGTGTGTAAAATCCTGATGGAATGGAGGAAAAAGAATTAAGGTATAGCCACACTGGAGGGGTGATTTTCTCTTTGTTTCTCTCTGACCAGTGTACACGCTCTGTGGCAAAATCAAAATTAAATCAGATTAAAACACAAAAAACAACCTCTCATGTTTTATGCCTTATTCTTAAATAATAAAAATAACCAAAAAAAAAAAAGACCAAGAAGGAAAAATAATAAAAGGTATGGGAAAATAAACATTTTCAAAACCAGAAACAAAAAGCAATTCCCCTTTCAAGGAGATTTGAGATGTTATCGCATCCATGAAAATATAATGTGATAGCGAAAACCATAACAAAAAAATTGAGCTCTTAGAAACTAAAGATTGTTATTAAAATAGTAAATAAAAGGTTGAGAAATTAAATTAAACCCTCCCAGAAAAAAAGAACACCAGACCAAGGAGCTAGAAAATACGTACAGAATTAAGAAAGTACGACATTTGACTAGAGTTCCAGAAAAAGAACAGAGAAAATGGAGGTGAGAAAATTTCAAAGATAAATTTCCTGGGGCTGAAGATCACGTTTCCAGATTTAAAAAGCCCCATAAGTGCCCAGCACAGAAAATATAAATCACATGTAGGTAATTCTCTGTGACATTATCAGAGAAAAAAAAGACCCTGAAAACGCACACACGTGCACACATACACGTACACACACGCATGCACACACACACAGTTTCTTTCTTTCATGAGAGAGAGACAGACACACCACTGACAGGGTCTTGCCACTCCAGGTATTCCCTCCAACCTCCCAGTCAGCCAGGATCACAGGCCCACGTGGGGCCCCCGGTGTGCTCAGGTTGACCCCAGATCTAAATGCTTCCCACGTGGCTCTGGATCATGCTTTGACACCCTATTTACTGCCTGAGCAACTGTGGCTGGGCCAGAAAAATTATTTCTGATCAGTATCACTGTATTAGTAAAGGCAATTATCGATACTGTAAATTTCTGAGAAAAAATATTTAAATTATTTGGAACCTAGTTTCTCTATTTTCTTCCTTTCTTTTCTTCTTCTTCTTTTTTTTCTTTTTTCTTTTTTTAACACAGTTTTGCCAGAGACAGAGAGAGGGGGTATAAGCAAGAACACACCTTTCAAGGGGAATGGTCATGCTGCATACCCTTCTCGTCCATTTCACCCTTCTTTTGGGATTTTGGCTGTGCATGTACATGTACCTAGTGTGATTTTCAAGCTACTGGGCTTGAGATGTGAACTGCGCCTTAGCCATGTGAGATCCAGCTGCCCCAAGCACCAGCTTGTGGGCTGGCCTTGAACCTAGTTTTTCACATACAATCAACATATTGATAAAGCATGAGTTTGAACTAAAGATATTTTAACCTCTTATACATTTTATTTAAGAGATTATTTGATGACATAGTACAGTAAAATGAGAGAAAGCCAAGAAATGGAATGGTTTGGAATCTAGAGACCTACAGTTGGCATAATGGCTACATTGCTGGACTCCCATGTGGCCAACAGCGATTTGAGTCCTGGACGCGGTGGCTTAAACTCATGCTGGGAACGTGTGCATGTGTGCACGTCCAAGATTCCAAAAGGAGAATGGAGGAGAAAGGATTGTGGCGTGCCCATCTCCCCTGGGGGGGTGATTTCTCACTTTTTGTCTCTCTGTCTTTCTGGCGAGTACATGCGCCCTATAGCAAAAACCTCTCAAAAAAAAAAAAAAAAAAAAAAGAAAAACATTTGGAATCTAGGAAACACTATCCCTAACCCAGGAAATCTCAGAATGATCCAGAAGACAGCTGACAGCTGTGCATGAGGTCAAGACAGTTAAGAGCCTAAACTGGAAAGGAAGGATGAATGGCATTAGGAGGGCAGGCAGCAGGACTGAAAAACAGGCAAAAGTCCATGCATTTGATATTTCTTGAAAGAGTGATAAAGGCAAACAATGTTAAGGAACACAGTTTTACATACAAATATGTAAGACTGATCAGAGAAGGAATATAATCACAGCACGTTACTGGGCTTGGAAATGGGCAACATTTGCTTTGTCATGGTAATGTCAACGCCATCTATTTTTAACTTTTGAACTCTAACTCTATACAAGCAAAAAGGACAAATGTAAATATTCAAAATGAATAATGAAAAGTTCAGGTGATAAGAACTGAGAGGCAATGGAGAGAAACCAACTGAAGGGAAAAGTAAGTCCACAAATACCCTCCTCCTCAAAGTAGGGAGTCAAGATGCTGCCTACTTGTTGGAACAAGAGAGATGTGCAGGTCTTAAGGTGGTAACTAGTTCAAGAAATTACAAATGGTGGTTTAGTTCTACTAGGAAAATGGAGAGGGAACATGAACATTCCACGTAGTGGTTGGTTACATGGGAGTCCAGCGACATAGCCATTACGCCATGTCTCTTTACCATAAGGGAAATGCAAACCAAAACCACGAAGTACAATTTAACTCCAGCCAGACTGACTAAAATAAAAAAAAAAAAAAATGACAGTAAGTCCTGACAAGGCTGTGGTGAAAAGGGAACTCTCCTATACTGTTGGTGGGAATGTATATTATACAACCACTGTGGAGACAATACGGAGATTCCTCCGATACCTACAAATAAAACTACCTTACGACACAGTAATTCCACTCTTGGGCATTTACCCAAAGGATAGGAAAGCACTCAGTCAGAAAAACACTTGCACGTCCATGTTTATTGCAGCATTATTTACAGTTGCTAGGACATAGAATCAACCCAAATGCCCAAAACAGACAAGTAAATTGAAAAAATGTGGCTTATGTACTCTGTGGAATACTATAGCCATAAAAAAAACAATGCCCTGACATTTGACACAAAGTAGATGAACATGCAAGAATTAATGTTAAGACTATGAAAGACACACATTGTATGTCCCAGTTCAATACATATGAAATGTTTGCACTATATAGATAGCAGAAACTGAAAGACTGGATGGTGTAGTAGCAGGGAGGGCAAATGTGGGTAGTAGAGATAGTCGGAGAGGGAGGTTATACAGGGTGGGCCATAGAGGGAAGGGGGAAAATAGGGGAAAAATACATTTAATTGACACAAAATGAAAAGCTATTTGTGATGATAAGGTATTGGATAATGTCTTTGTCTCGACTGATATGCACTGTATTCATGCTGGGGGAAAAAAACATGTTTTATACACTGTAAAGATGTGTCATGATTAAATGTAAATAATACTACAAAAGAGAAAAAAAAGAATTTCAAATTTAAAAATATATGGATGGATATAGATATACAGATATTATTAATACAACCTCTGTGAAAAACAATATGAAGTTTCCTCAAAAACCTACAAACAGAACTACCTTATGTCCCAGTAATCCCACTCCTTGGTATTTACTCAAAGGATAAGAAAACGTTCAGTTGGAAAGATATTTTCATATTCATTTTTATTGCAGCATTATTCAGAATTGCTAAGACATGGAATCAACTGAACTGTCCAAAAACTGGTGACTGGGTTGAAAACTGTGGCACATATCTGCTATAGAATGTTACTCATCCATTAGAAACAATGAGACCCTATCATTTGATTTTAGGTGGATGAATACATATACATGACACAAGAGTAAAGTGAGCCATACATTGAAAGATACACACTTGGGGCGGCAGATGACGTGGTGGCTAAGAGTGCTGGACTCCCACATGGCCGACTGTGGTGCAAGTCCCATACCCAGTGGCTTTCTTTCTCCCTTTCCCTCTCTCTCTCTCTCTCTCACTCTGGTGAAATTAAAGTAAATAAATAAACGAAGTTCAATAAAATAATTCTTCAAAAAATAAAGGTACACACTTAATATGTACCAAATGCCTGCACTCTACAGCAGAAATTTAAAGATCTGAAGACATGATATTAGAAAGAATAAGTGTAGATACTACAGACTGAAAGGAAGGGGAGTGGATAGCAGAGGATGGCTGGGAGGGGCAAAGGGAAGAAACATCTAACAAACAAAAGAATATAAGGTTCTCCATTAAAGAAAAAAGTTCTTTAATTTTTGCTTTATAAAAATAAAAATTAAAATAAATTAAAAACCCAAATACACAAAACTCTCACAAGTCTATACTACTTTAAGTACAGTACTAATGTCTTTTCTTCCCTCTAGATAGAATACACAATATGGTATGAGTTTTGGAGGGTGGGGAATAAAACAATAATCTAAGGTAAAAGTAGAATGATGTGAGTCTTTTTTTTTTTGCTATGTGCATTTGCTGGAGAGAGATAGAAACAAAGAATAAGAGGGAAACAGTGAGAAATCACCCCATAGCAGGAAACAGAATGTAAGAAATAATCCCTAAGGTATTGGCCACACCACAATCCCTCCTCCATTTTCCTCTCGGGATTTTGGGGCATGCACACACACATGTTCAGTGTGACTTTCAAGCCACCAGGTTCAGGACTCTAATGGAGTTGGCTATGCAGGACCTAGCCGCCTTGACCTCCATGCCACCTGCCAGCCCAGAATGGTATGATTTTTATCACGTTTTCTACCTGTGAAGATCTGTTGTTTGAATATTCAACAGTATAATCTTGCCTGAAATCAGTATATAAATGAGAACAAGACAAAACAAAACAAAAACAAGCAAAGTCTATTAGGAGCTCAAAACTGTAAGGGAAATGCACACACACCACTGTACTAGTGCTCATGGAGTGACATATTATAGAATAAGCCCTGGAAAACACAAGGTGATAGCACCCAAGGAGTGGGGAAATCCACCAAGAGACTTTTCCTACAGTACCAAATTATGACCAGTTATAACTTAGAGGTAGAACTCACATCATTTTCAAGTTTTCTGACAAAAGGTGTCAGCGCAATGCATGAGGAGGCCTCCTGCATTCAGGTTCCAATTAGGGACCTTTGCCTACAAGTAGACCCAGTGTTTCTCACACACACCTGGCAGACAAATGCCCCAAGGACAGAACTTGGAGTAAGGCAATGTCTTCCAGCCACAAGGAAGCTACTAAAATAGAAAGTAGTCTTCATTATTTCCTACTCTTCTCTACCAAAGCGCTTTGCCACTGTCTCCCTCCTTGATGTGTGCTTCTGTTAATTCTTTGTTGTTAAAGTAGATTTTGGTCTGGTGGACTAGCTGACCAAGAACTTCCTTGTAAGGTACAGAGGCTCAAGGAAATGGTAGAACTCCCATCAGAAGGGAATTTGCATGTTTACTGTAGGTATTTAACAGTAAGACTGTTTAGAGAAATTCTCTCAGGAGATTCACATACACACTGAAGCGTTTTAAGTACCAGCCTTCTACCAGGGTATTCACTGAGTACATGGAAAATGTGTATTATGAGGACTCCACGGCTTTCAAAATTCTTTGCATCAAAATCAACTTAGTTTAATTCTATTTTTCCATAAACTTTTTAAAGTACTCTCATATACAAGTAAGATTAATTAATAAAAATCTATTTATTCTTTCCTATTGAAGAAATTCAATTATTTATGAAGCTTATTCTATCACCAGAGTACTTGACCAGCCCTCACTTTATTTACCTGCATAAATACAAAGTATTTATGTAATACTTCCTATCCTTGTGACAAGAACTAGTTAAGTCATCAAAATCAACAGCTAGCCCAACTGTATACTATGAACACGTTATCTTACACCAAAAAAACACATGCTCAGAATCATTTTATCTTGCAATAAAATATACATTTGCCAGCAGCTAAGCCAGTCTACCCTTCAGAATGATTTCTACCATAAGTGCCTAATACATACATATATGTATACAATTTGTTTATAACATACATTTTCCATAAGCTTTTTAAATTGCCAGAAGGTGCATGTTTTCATCAGGAAGAAACAGAGGGGCCAAAGCACCCTCTAGTGGCGCGTGGACAAGCTGGAATCCCTTCTCCATCCACTTCTGATTCTGTGAACCACACACAAGCACCTGGCCTGCTTTACAAGCCGTAAGAGCCAGGATTTGAACCATGGGTGGCCATGTGGGGCTAGCTATTCATACATTTATTGAAGAGCCTTCCCATATGCATGTGTGTTCATATGTACTTGTGTAGAGATAAAATACACATACACACATATGCATGTTTTGTGCCCTTTATAAAATGTGGTCACATGATCTCCGTTAGAGACGGCTGAAGTTTTACGGTATTCTTTGAAGAAACTAATTCATTCAATATTACAAATTTTCAAAATAGGAAGAAAACCTCTTGCTATTACCAGGAAGACTTTGGTCTATGTACTATGGATCCCACAATACTACCACACAACTGTACTTTATTTATTTATTTTAATTGCCAAGGGCACATGAGAGAGAAGGAAAAGCAAACCCTAGTGGGACATGGTCATGCCTCGACCTGTTGGCCCCTATTTTCCATTCTATAAGGATTTGCAATATACGTGTGCATGTCAGGTATGTTCTCCATGCCAGTAGAGCCGAGATTCACACAACAGTCAGCTATATGTGATCCAGCTCACTACACACAGTGCTTAACCACTGCACTATGGGGCCAGCTTCCAGCCATACTAATTAGACATTGGCCTATCGTGGAGACTGACGATCAGAGAACATACACCCAAATGATGCTTCTAGTCAGTTTCTAAAATAATGTAATAACTCTTTTACATAAAATCAGGGGTAAGAGACGGCATAGCGGTTACAAAACTAGACTCCCACATGACCCACCGAGGTTCGGGTCCTAGACCAAGTGGCTTGAAATTCATGCCAGGCGTATGTGTGTGTATGCGTGCCCAAGATCCTGGAGAGAATGGAGAAGGGATTGAGGCATGGCCATCACCCCTAGGGGATTTTTCACTTTCTGTTTCTCTCTCTTAAGGAAAAAAAAAAGGAAATAAACTCAATTTTAACATTTTTTTAAAAAAGAGGCTAAGTAAACTTTTCATTTCTTACTGAGTCATCAGTAAATTCTTACAAAAAATTCAGAACTCTGTTATGACACTAATTAGTGCATCTATGAGATGACTTCTAATTGTGGAGTTATAACCCTGATTCTCAGGAAGCTGTGTCAAACAGCACCCAACCTTGTTTAAACTTGACTAGCCTGTTTTAAGTGCTATGGAAACTCTTAAAATTCATCACCTTTATCATCTTTTATTTACACTGTTTCTTCTCATCACAGAAAAACATTTTACCTGATAAAATGGGCTATGGTGTAAATGCATGTGTTCCTCCAAAACTTATTTTGAAACTTAAATGTCCACTGCAGTAATAGTAGGAAATAAGGCCTCTCAGAGGTGGAACTGATATCCTTATAAAAAAGAGGCTTCACAGTCTTTTTTACCATGTGAGGTCACAGCATTTAAGGTTCCATCTTAGAAACAGAGACCAGCTGTTCACCAGACACAAATCTAGTGGCAACCAGACCTTGGACTTACTAGAAATTTCTTCTGAATTATCTAGTCTCAAAAACTGTTTAAGCAGTACAAATGGACTAAGAAAGAAAAGGACTCAGAAAGTGCAGTATTTCATAAGCCCTTTCATTTCTCCTACAATGTAAATTAAAATACTAAATAAAGAAGGTAATCTAACCAGTGGTATGTGGTTAAGGTAGCTGAATCCACATGACTGACTCCATGGTTTGAGTCTCAGACACGGTAGTCTGAAAAACACTAGCGTGTGTGTGCATGCCTAAAATCTCAGAGGAGAAATGGAGAAGGGATTGCAGCATAACCATCCCCATGGGGATACTTTCTCATTTTTCCTCTCTCTCTCTATGGCAAGTTCCACATGCTCTCTAGTCAATTTACCCTCCCCCCTCAAAAAAAAAGAAAGGACAAAGAAAAAAAATCCATTCTTCCCTATCATTAAAATTTGACAGAACTGCGGGTCAGCAGGTGGTGTGGTGGTTAAGCACTAGACTCTCTCACGGCCAACTACATTTCAAGTCTCAGACCCAGTGGCTTGAAAATCACACCGGGCATGGGTGCATGTGTGCCCAAAATCCCAAAAAGAAAATGGAGAAGGGACTGCAGTGTGGCCATCCCTTCAAGGGATGATTTCTTTATCTCTCTCTCTCTCTCTCTCTCTCTGTCCCTTTCCAGTAAGCCCATGCACACTATGACAGAAACTTAAAAAAAAAAAAAAAAATAAAGGGAAAACACCAAAATCCAGAAAGGAGGGAGAGATGGAAGAGAAGTGATTGTGGCATGATCATTTCCCATGGGGGTTGCTCTTTCTACCCTCTCTCTCTGTTTTTGGCAAGTACATACAACCTCTAGCCAACAAATAGATTAATTAATAAATACATATGCATATAAGGTTGGATAAATACTGTCTGCTTTATTTCCTTTTCGAGAAGCACAATAACCAATGGTATATAAAAGATGTAAAAAGTCTCACCGTGAAAAGGAAAAAAATTCAATAGGGCTGACTCTCTGGCTCAAGAAAAGTCCCACATGGTGACCATGTTTCGAATCCCCAGTCTGGTTAGTTGGAAAACACTAGGCTTGTGTATGAATGCACAAGATCTGAGGGGCTGGAGGAATGAAAGCAGGGAATCATGGTGTGATCAAACCCATGAAGGTGGTCATCACTCTCCCTGTCTCTCACGTGCACATGCTCTATCATGAATAAAAAAAAAGTTAGAAAAAAATTAATAAATATTGGTGACAGGAAAAAAGAGAAGTGTGTCTATTTTGAAATTATTTTAATTTAGAAATAGAAAACATCTTGGAAGAAAAAAAACGCACAATATATAGAACAAATTTTTACTCCTGGGCTTCTCAAACTCTCCATTGTTCACCAATCCCCAAGATGAAAAACACTCTTCAGTAAAGTATTCAGCCACCACTGCAAAAGAAAAGAAAAACGAAGATCAGTTTTGAGCAGATGTCACTATATATGATAGCATAAAAGGTACCTTGAATTTAAAAGTTTTGAAATTACAAAGGTCTTTAGAGATGGTGACTACTGGAATAAGTATATTTTAAAACTCACAGTGTTCATTTATGAATGTCATGACGGAACAGACTAGCATAAGGTCTTTCTAAGCAGGACAAAAAAAAAAAAAAGACGAGCTGATTGTTTGATTAAGTTTTTCAATGGGAGACACATTCAACAAACTGAAAATAAGACTGGTTCCCAATCATTATCATCTTACTATAATTATTTTAAAGAAAACCTCGTTTAATCACAATGAAGGTGAAAATCACCTATTCTCAGAAGAACTTCTAAATTTTAAAAGCATAAACATTAAAACTGCAGAGTAAGATATACATTTTTAGTACTGTGACATTAAGTAAACAAAAATAATAAGCAGCAGACAAGAGCAAAATTTTAAATAAGCAGAATCAAGATTCTAAAGCATTTTTTCAAAGAACTGTAATGGAAGATAACACATAGCTTTAAAATCAAAGCCACTGCTACCAAAGGATGGAAAAACCAAAAATGCTATAATTATAAAGAAAAAAGTGTGATAGTAATTCAATCTAATGAAAGAGAAGCCTCTGGGTATACTTCCCTAGCTATCCTTTCGACATGATTTCTACAAAAATGGCAAGTGTTTTGGGATGCTCAAGGTACTTTGTTCCCAAGTAACATCGGCTAAATGTTAAAGTGTTTTGAGAAACTAAGCTAAGGTTTAGTAGAAAGTCACCCAAGAAAGCGTCACCAGCAAGTCCTTCTCTACCATGACGATGTACCAGTTCTTCAGTCTCAACAAACCAGGGCAATATTACAAGAGTTCTGATGGGAAATCATTAGGTATCCACCTTATGGCCCTGATATGACTCCTCCTTTTTGTTAATCTTTAAAAAGTCTTTAAAGAATACCCAGTTTTCCAGTTAATAATATGGAAAAATGCATAGAGGGACCAGCAGTTGGAGTAATGGCTATGTCACTGGACTCCCATGTAGTAGACCGCAGTTTGAGTCCCAGACCCAGTGGCTTTAACTCACGCCAGGCACGTGTGCATGTGTGCCCAAGATCCCTGAGAGGAGAATGGAGAAGAAGGGACTGAGGCGTGCCCATCCCCCCCCCCCGGGTGGTGACTTCTTGCTTTCTTTCTTTCATCTCTCTCTGTTTTCTGGTGAGCTCATGTGCCCTATAGCAAAAACCTCTCAAAAAAAAGAAAGAAAAAAGAAAAAGCACATGGAGATGGTTAAATATCCACGACCTTCAGTTCTTTAGAGATGGAGTAAATGATATAATTGCTCAAAAAAGGTCTTGAAATAGTTTATATTTTTCATTTTTTTCTTTTAATTGCATTTTTCCATGCACTTTTTGAAGTCCCCAATTCCCCGGTGGTGACTTCTTGCTTGCTTTCTTTCATCTCTCTCTGTTTTCTGGTGAGCTCATGTGCCCTATAGCAAAAACCTCTCAAAAAAAAGAAAGAAAAAAGAAAAAGCACATGGAGATGGTTAAATATCCACGACCTTCAGTTCTTTAGAGATGGAGTAAATGATATAATTGCTCAAAAAAGGTCTTGAAATAGTTTATATTTTTCATTTTTTTCTTTTAATTGCATTTTTCCATGCACTTTTTGAAGTCCCCAATTAAACTTTAATGCTAAATATTTTAAGTGCTAGAATACTAACAGACACATAACTCCTTTAAATTACAACATGTGAGTACTAATTTTGAGTGCTGTAATTGTAAAGGAAAAAGTGTGACAGTAATTCAATCCAATCAAAGAGAAACCTCTGGTTGTATCTCCTTGCCATCCTTTCAACATGATTTCTACAATGACTATGCTCTTCAAGTACAGGAAAAGAACAAAGTTTTCTTTCAGTTTTATGGCTGTAGTGGCATAGCATGAAAATAATAAGTTTTCTATAGCCTTTCTCACAAAATGTTTTATTTGGCCTTTACTTTAGGTTGAAAAAGATCTCTAGATAGAGTTTTAACTCCTTAAACTTTGGAACAACTTTTTATCTAGAAGTTTTCTAAGCCATTAGCTCCCAGTCTCTGTACTGCTCTAGCACTTCCACATCACTAAGCCTCTCCAAGCCTCAGTTTCTTCATGAGAATTAAAAGAGTTGCATCCTGTAAAGCACAGCCTTTGACAGATGGTACGTTCTCAGTAAGCGGTAGCCATTACTATCAGTATCATTAGAAAAAGGTAAAATCCCTAAAGCTGTTTACTTAATACAATAAACACGTATTTAGTGTTTTTAAGGACAAGTGGTCCAAGTTTTACAAGAGATAGACCATATATAAATAACACAGGTTTGCTTCAGAATTCATAATCCACTGTGACAGACAAACATATCTAAGTATAACCCAAGGCAGAGAATGATGTGATAAAGACACAGTACCAAGAGAAGGACGAGGAAAAATGTGAAAGGTGCTCCTACCAAAAAAATCGAAAAGAGAGGCTTCCATGGTCCTCTGGATGATGAAACAAGAAAGATGAGGGTTGAGTTCCATAGGAGACAAGCTCCATACCAATCTAAAAAAATACTTGATCAATTAAACCTATCCATACTAAATGGGAAGCAAGAAACATTGAGTATGAAAAATAAATGACTTGACAGAGACTCTCTTATACCTCTTCTCTGAACCTATTGGGAGAGACAGTCTCAGGCTTCCTAATTCTTTTGCAGTATTCTCTCTGTGATTCCACAGATAGCATTCCTTACTACTGAAATGAAAAGGATTTCTGAACAGACAAGAGGAGATGAAAGTGGCCAGGTCTCCTCCAGCTCTGTCTAATTCTTCGTGATCCTAAAATATCGCTTTGTGGCCAGTCTGCTTAGTAACTATGGTAACCTACTTAAGAAACCCATTTGACCATAAGCATTCAATTCCTTGTCATTCAAAAGACAACCTCTACCACATGGGTGATAAAATACCTAGTACTTAAGAGATTTGTAGTTTAGAAAGCTTTTCTAAATAACTACTTCAAACTTCACTTTATTTCCCATAAAAATACTGCTTCTGTGCTTATGCTTTCCGGATTTCAGTGACCTATAGTCAACAGTAGTCTGAAAATAGCAAACAGAAAAATTGAAGACATAGGCAGTTCATGTTTTAATTCTGAGTCATGTAATGAAACCTTGCATAGTCCTGTTCTACCCCTTCGGTGACATGAACCACACACTGCAGAAGCCACCCCAGTTACCAGATCCACTGCTGTGCTATGGTATTGCTTGTGTTCAAGGATTCCTAAATTTTCATACCAATGGCCCCAAAGTGCAAGAGTAGTGATGCTGGCAACTGAGATATGCCAAAGAGAAGCCACAAAGTGCTTCCTTTAAATGAAAAGGTCCAAGTTCTAGACTTACTAAGTAAAGAAAAATAATCATATCCTGACATGCTAAAACCTGTGGTAAGAAGAAATCTATGAAATTGTGAAGAAGGAAAAGGAAATTCACATTAGTTTTGCTGTTTCACCTCAAATCATAAAAGTTTTGGTCACAGTACATTGGTAAGTGCTAGGTCAAGATGGAAAACCTTAAATTTATAGGTGGAAAACATAAATGAAAAATGTGGCCCAGCTGACATATTGCACCAGAAAGCATTGAGCCTATCTATATAAATACTTCAGCAAAGGATCCCTGATATAACTGACACCAAGCTATTTACTGCAGTAACACACAGTTACAAAGATTCATAGATAGATCGGACTGAAAAATATAAGCAATATGGGAGAGATTTTATCTGCAGATAAGGGAGTGCCTGAGACATTTCTGGCAGTTAAAGATGCTCATCAAGGAAGAATATGGGCCAGCTCCATAGTGCAGTGTTAATGTGCTGCTCAAGAGAAGCCAGCTAGCACATGGTAACTGTGGATCAAATCGTGGCCCAGTCAACATAAAACATGCTGGACCCATATGCAAGTGCTGCGGACCCATCAGAAAGGAGGACTGGAGGAAGTGGATGATGACCAGAACCCATGAAGAGTGCTCTTCTCTCCCCCTGATCCCCATGTGTGTGCACATGCTATACTATAAATTAAAAAAAAAAAAGAGAGAGAGAAGATGGAAAGAAAGAATACCATCAAAAGCCTAGTCTTCAACTGCAATGAAGTCAGGACTTTTAAAAAAGAAGCACAATAAAACCTACATTCCTAAAACTGCAAAGAAGGTAGCAGGAAATAAAGCAGAAACTTAAATTAATTCTAGTACCATGCAGCAACGCTGCTGGGTTTACAATAAAGCCAGGCATAGCACATAGAGCAAAGAATCCACACGCTTTCTAAAACAGAAACCAAAAATATCTGCCTGTGTTCTGGCTAAACAATCAGAAAATGTGGATGATAGCCAATGAACAGTCCCATCAAAGCTTCATGTCAAAAGTCAAAATACTTGAGAGGAAGTGCTGGAATCTAAAGTTTTATTAGTAACCGATAATGCTCCTAGCCATTCCAAATCTGTTTGCTATGAAAATGATGTCAGAGTGGCTCCATGGCACAAGTGGCACAGGAAGCTAAATCCCACAATGTTTATTATGGTTTGACTCCCAGATCCAGACCCAGCAGCTTGAAAACCATGCCAGGTACATGTGCATGTATGCGCAAAGAACTGATGGAAACATTTTTTCAATAAAATATAGATGTTTAGGGTATAGTTTTATCTCTCAATAAAACCTTACTGCTTCAGCCCCTTGACATTCAGACTGCCAAGGTAACACAGATCCACTAGATACTCAATTCATTTGATCAGCAATTGACACAGATCTAATCCATACATAATGTCCAGATGAAACCATTCACTGCTGCTGACACGGTAACATTTATCAAGCTAAAGCAGCTGAACAAGGCCAGAAACCAAACGCCTGTTGGAAGAACGTAGGAATTACAGTTATGAAGAATTATAAAGTTTCCCAGGGATTGATAGAAAAGTTAAGGAAAATCATTCACACAGTAAGAAGTGGCATAACATACCAAGGACACAGAAAAGTGTTAAAAAATGACAAATTATGGGACCAGCACTTAGCGTAATGGCTAAGTCACTGGACTCCCACGTAGTCGACCGCGGTTCGTGTCCCAGACCCAGTGGCTTAAAACTCACGCCGGGCGCGTGTGCGTGCGTGCCCAAGATCCCGAGAGGAGAGTGGAGGAGAAGAGACTGTGGCGTGATCATCCCCCCTGGGAGGTGATTTCTCGCTTTCTGTCTCTATGTCTCTCTATCTGTCTGGTGAGCGCACACGCCCTATAGCAAGAAACCTCTCAAAAAAAAAAAAAGACAAATTAAACGAACTGGTTATCAACAGAAGAAGAGAAAGATGAAGAAACTGATGCAACAGCAAGATGGACATTACCGAAAGTTGCTTAAGTGTTTCAAATAGCACAGACATTAAAGGACCAAATTACAGAATACAGTGTTAAAAGTCACCCATATAATCAATGAAGGATTACAACCTTCCAGCAACACTTTGATGAGTTAAAAAGAGATGACGACTTCTTTTTTTTTTTTTTT
>NW_006159728.1:1666303-1687075 GCF_000334495.1 Tupaia belangeri chinensis | reverse complement strand
CTCCATTCTCCTCTCGGGATCTTGGGCACGCACGCACATGCGCCCGGCGTGAGTTTTAAGCCACCGGGTCCGGGACACGAACCGCGGTCGTCTACGTGGGAGTCCAGCGACATAGCCATTATGCTAACTGCTGGTTCCCAAGAGATGACGACTTCTGATAACAATGTTCTCAACAGGTTTCAGCAAACTAAAATCAACTGAAGATGTCAACCATTAACATGGTCTGCTCCTGACACATAACTACTGACACTGGCTTGGTGACCCAGGATCACTGAAGCACATCATCCTCCTGACATCTGTCACAATCAAGAACAGCCAAATGAGGGAACCAGCAATTAGCATAATGGCTATGACGCTGGACTCCCACGTAGTCGACCGCGGTTCGTGTCCCGGACCTGGTGGCTTAAAACTCACGCCGGGCGCGTGTGCATGCGTGCCCAAGATCCCGAGAGGAGAATGGAGGAGAAGGAATTGTGGCATGAACATCCCCCTGGGGGGTGATTTCTCGCTTTCTGTCTCTATGTCTCTCTCTGTCTGGCGAGCGCACATACTCTATAGCGAAAACCTCTCCCAAAAAAAAGAAAGAAAGAAAAAAAAAAAGAACAGCCAAATGCCATGTCAGAATGCTTCTGTCCTTCCCTTCACTCATCTCATCATACAGGCGTTTTATCATCTCACATCATCACAAGGATGGGTACAATGAGAGAGTCTGAGAGACAATCACATTCACGTAACTTCTATTACAGTATTTTGATAGGATTTGTTCCATTTTATCATTGGCTGCTATTATTAACCTCTTACTGTGCCTAATCTATCATAGGTATGTACGTAATGGAAAAAAACAGTATATATAGGGTTCAGTAAGAGCCAATTTCGAGCATCTACTGTGGACCCTAAAATGGATCCTCCATGGATAAGAGACCACCCAAGTCTAGTAGGTATTAGCACCTCCAAAAGCAGGTAAGACTAAGAGATTAAGTAAATACAAAAATCATGAAGTAAGTACTGGAATATACACTAGTCCTTACACCAAACTAAAAGACCCAAAACCACTCAATGTCCTAAGATGCCCAATGATTTGTAATAAATTGAAAAAGCAAAATCAATCATTTGGAAAAAGAATAAAGTGATCTCAGTGTTTCTCATCCTTTTCCCCTCCTGTCTAATATACCTAAAGTTTATGAAGCTTATCAGTGTCAATGGCTCATTACAGTAACAGGAACCTGATTTAAGTTCTCATGAAAATTTTTTAGGTCCTTTCATGACCGAGTCATTAATCATCCCTATAACTAACTACAACACTTTGGAAGAACTACTATATCCACTGATCAAACTGGGCACAGAGAGGCTAAGTAAACTGTTCAAGGCTATGACAGCTATTAAGTAATAAGAGAGAGGATCTGAATCTGGGTCCAGAATTAGAGCTCAACTACAATACTGATGCTCAGATGGGCTACATTTCCTTTGCACCTAAAGAACCAGCAAGTTATCATATAAGATAAAGAAGACTAGTATTTAAATAGTGCTTGTCACAAAGACTTGGCTTATGGACTGGTTCTGTGGCCTCATAGTTAAGGTAACTGGCCACCACATGGCCAATTGTGTAGTCTGAGTCCTGGCCCCAGCAGTCTGGGAAACACGTAAGGTAGGGGTGTGTATGTGTGTTTGTGTGCGCGCGTGCCCAAGATCCCAAAAGTAGGGAGAAATGGAAAAGAAGTGATTAAGGCATGGCTATCCCTCAGGGGAGTGCTTTCTCTCACATTGTTTTTTTTCTCTCTGGCAAGCACACACACAATCTATCAAGAAAAGAAAATGAAAAAACCTTGATTTATAAAACAATGAGTGCCTTTAACTTACTTGTTTAACCCTCTAAAATTTTTTCACTGGAGAAAATAGTGCTTTGTTAACAGTTACTATAAAGATGGTACAAGACATAAAAAAAAAAATCTTCAAATTAGTTTAAAAAAAATTTATATAAATCTACTGACTTATATCAGCAGGACCTAAAAGCAGTAAAAAGTCAAGATATTTCTGTGTATTAGTGAACTAGGAGGCTGTCAACTCAAACAGTTTCAATTTTCATCCAATGCTAGGTATAGACTATGAAATAATTTACTTACACAATGATGTTATTGATAGGGATATGGATCAATTTCACAAAGAAACCAATGAATCCCATTATAGCAAATCCTATTGCTGTTGCCATGGCAATCTTCTGGAATTCTGCATTTAAAAACATAAAACCCACATTATTTTCTGTACTGTCACTGAAAGTATGAGGCAAAACTATCAATGATATAAATAAATTTACTGGTGTACATTTCTCCTGATTAGTATACAATTGTTTTTAAACAAGAAAAAGTGAGATTATTCATAACCAACTCGTCTGACATGTTTTTAAATCTCAACATTTTGTTGCTATTTAAGGAAACAGAAGTGCGTATCTGTACTAGTGAATTTATCAAAAAGCCATTAAAATTTTTAAAAATTTTAATCTTATACCAATTTTTACTATGACATATTGATGATAAAAGAAATATAACTTTTTTGATACATTTTGAACAATGGGTCTTTGATACTGTAATGAAGTCAAAAATGAGGCTAGAAACATCAAATTAGGTTGAGTACAATTTTATAAAAAGGTTTCAGACTCTTGTCACATTTTGGTTTTATTTATTTCCTCAGGGAAGCTGTCCCTGACCTCTTCACTTGGCCAGTCCTCTTACTCTGTGCTGTCAGATCTCCTAGTTATCTTTCATGCTTACCACTGCAGTAATTAAAAACGTAATTATACTTGTTTATATCAGACTTCCCCATAGATTCTAGTCTCCTTAAGAGCAAGGATTATTCTCCGTTGTATTCAATGTTTATTTATGAATCATATTATATATATGCAAATATGATCTATTATGTTTCTCAATTATATTCCTACCTCTTACTTAAATAAATGAATAAAAGTAGGTAAATTTCTGGCACACCTTTTAACACATGAATCATGATAAATAACAAAATTAATTTTCTAGGTAGGCAACGACTGTATCATTCATTTCATGCAAAGGATAGTCACTGGTATGCAGACAGAGAGGGAGAACAACAACAAAAAAGTAAAATGTCCAGAGTGAAAATATAAGAGATACAAAAAGGTCATTACACAAGACTAAATACAGCTTGAAAAATAATGCTGCAATAAGTATTCTTACACATTTGAAAATAGATAAAACAGAAAAATTTAGAAAAGGGGTGTGCGAACTTTAGGAAGAAGTAACAATGTAAAAAAAAAAAAAAAAAAAAGCTACAAAGCAAAAATAAAAGGTTGACCAAAGTATGCCAAGTTATTAATCAAGATGTTAATCAAATAAAAAGCCTTTCTGTCATGTTGAAGCTATTAAAAACAAACACACACACAAAAAAACACCTTACTTATTTTACAGAGTGAGGAGACAGAGCTCCATCCTCAACATGATTGTGTCAAACTGCAATACCCCTTCCACCAGCCTTCCAGCCCACTAGGATCAACATGCATGCCCCTGGCTGCACACAGGTGTCCTGGTCACTGGAACCGAACCCAGGGCCTTCTCCTATGACTCCAGTATCATGCAGTGCTGCCCTATTGCCTGTTCCACCACCAGCTGGGTCAAGTTATTACCTTTTCTATCAGGTTTGGTGCATCTTTTTACCAGCCGAATCGAGTCCTTTACAAACTGCCGACTTGGCTCAACAAACTGCATTACCTGATCCATGATTGCCTGTTTAAGAAAAAACAAGAATGAATGAGCAATACTCACTGATATTGTTTGTCATATAGCAAATTCCTGCTCAGCTATATCAAGATGTAAATGAGACCAGCCATAAATTCATCCTTGGTATACAAGTCAATTTCACACCATGAAATAAAACACTAAAAGTACATTCTAAAGCAACTTTCAGCAAGGAATCAATCAAAAGCAAAGAAAAGCAAAGGTCTCACTCATGTTATCCTCACTGCCAAAGGACCACATACTCTTAATATAAAAGAAATATCTCTACTAAAAGGTTAAGCAACTGACAAGGTTTTCATTCCTTATCCACTCTACAATCCTCTTACTATTCTAAGGAATCACCAATGTTGAATGGAACAATTCTTTTCTATATTTAATTATTTTTAAAGCCTATTTATTTTTCCCATAAGAGACAGACTGACACCCCTCCATCAAGAGTCTTCACACTACTGTCCATTCCCAGCGTAGCCCAGCCAGGCTCACCAGCAAGTGCATACCTGGTGTGTACAGGAAGGACCTTGGAGCAGCCAACCCAGGACCTTCCCAAGCAGGTCAACTTCAGTTACTGCCTGTGTTTCTGTCTGGCTTTGAATTTTATTTTACGCTGCCCAGAAACCAGTGTCCACTGCTGTGAATGAAATTATGGCACTGCAAGAGCTTGGGATGAAGGGAAACCTGGGCTTCAATCTGATTGTTCTAAACATGCCCATACCACTACATTAGAGAAAGTATATTATGTGGGATGGACAAAGAGATAGGTAAAAAGTTCAAACCCACAGAGATAAGCTAAGGCAAGATCCGGATTCTGCCAAGCTTCTAACTAAACTACAAACCTTGAGATGTAAACAGCTCTTATTAGATAACAAGGCTACATATTTTTATCATAGACATCTTTTTGAGGAATTCATCACCAAATAGAAATGTGACACAAGTTTAGATAGCTTTGGGAGCCACTGTAATAGTGGCTAAAGAGGCCCTCTTCTTACCCATTCAATGCTCAGAACAGTAGCTGGATGACTCAAATCCCAGGCTGCAAAATGTAAACTTCTCTAAGCCTCAATTTCTCTCATCTAGCACAAAGGCAGTGGACAATCAAATGGAGTAACATATATGAGACACTTATATACTAGAAATTCTGTAAACGTTCTCTGGAAGAAAACCACAGTAACAATGCCCGTTTTCTCAGTATTTCACTTAACCTTTTCTGGAAACTCAATTGGCTTAAACTTCATGTCATCACTTCGCGATGAAAGGTAAGGGCTCTGTCTCCAGACAAAGACACACTACATAAAATACTGTATTCAATGTGAGGGGAAGTAAAACAATAACCCACTGAGATCTCGCAAAGAATAGAGAGACCAATCTTCCCACTTTATTCTACGAGAGAGGAGGGACGGCCAGGGCTAAACACACTCTCCCAAGACGGGACTCTCCATACACATACACCATCAACCCCATAGGGGTCCCGGCTGCGAGCCATCATCTTGGACTGGAGCACAGAAGCCACTGGACACCCCCGAGAAGAGTTCCTGTCCATGGGTGGCCGAGACTAGCGACGAGAAAGCCGAACTCTGGACCAGAAGTCTATTCCGGCCGTCGAAGCCCCTCTTCCTCGCGAGGCCACTGCCCCAGGTCCTTGCTTCCAATGGAGGCTGTGCTGGTGGGTACATGGGCGGTCGGAGTGGCCCAACATCGGCCTAAGACCTTTTTCCAGGGGCCCCTCTTACCGCCTGCCCGGCGAAAGCCGCCAGGAGAGACCCGCAGACTTAACCGTGACGCCGCCACCGCGGATCGCAAAATGGGGCCTACCCGATTCCCCCGGTCGCCAACAAGGTCCTACCCGCTTCGCCCCGTACCCGCACGCAAGAAGACCCTTACCGGACCCGCTGCCGCTTAAGATACCAGGGACACGTAGCACAGGAGCAAAAGCCAACTGAGACCCGCCGGAACCGGAAACCAGGCTTCTGACATCAGCCCGCCCACACCTCCATCCAATTGGCTCCCTAGGCTATGACATCAGTGCGCAGGCCCAGCGCGACCTGCGCGTCGGCCACGCTTCCCGGAAGAGGCGTGCTGAAGGCTTGATGATTGGCGCCCGAAGGGGACGTTGGCTTCCTTCGGGGTTTGAGAGGGGCGACCTTCCTGTTCTTACCCCGCCAAGTCCCGGGAGCTCCACCAACCCGACCTCGCTCTATTCGCGTTCGCGGCCCCACGGCCTCTAGTAGCCGCGTTTTAGGTAACTGCCTGATGAATGGATTCATTCGATGAGATGAAGGATTTCTCGTCAAGGTTTCTGTTTGCCGCCGTCCAGTATGTCTGCCTAGTGTACAGACTCCCTGTACGTTGTAACGTCGTTGGTCAAAGTAGACTCAAAGTAATACGATGGTGTGAACGACCTCATTCCAAATCGTCTTCCCGCCCCGACAGGGCTTTAACGTGTATTTTAAAAAAATTATGTCTTGGTCAGTTAAATTTTAATGTCGAAACAGTATATATTTTTGTTTGTTTGTTTGTTTTTGCTATAGGGCGCGTGCGCTCGACAGAGAGACAGGAAGCAAGAAATCACCGCCCCGGGGGACGATGGCCACGCCGCAGTCCCTTCTCCACCATTCTCTCGGGATCTTGGGCACACATGTACACACGCCTGGTGTGAGTTTAAGCCACCGGGTCCGGGACTCAAACCGCGGTCGACTACATGGGAGTCCAGTGGCATAGCCATTACGCTAACTGCTGGTCCCGAACAGTATTATTTTTTAATGTGGCTGAAAGACACTTATTTCTTGAGTTCCTGTATTTTTGGATGTCCCTATCTTTACACTTAGTTACTTGGATGGGTGTGAAATGAGTCATTACTTTGTTTTCTTAAGCTAAAATTTAATTAGTCCAGTATATTCCAGAACTTTTTATTGTTACTATTCTAGAAAGCATGTCCTTGACACAGAGAGAGACAGAGAGGGAGAGGAGAAAGTGGCCAAGAACCTGGGTATCACAGAAGCCCTCAAACAACAAAGGCACCCTCCATGGGGAATGGTCACACCTCAATCCCTTTTTCTTGTCTCTCTCCCTTCAGGATTTTGGGCATGGTTGCACATAGTACACATTTCTCAAGCTACAGGGTCTGGGCCTAGAACTGCATGCATGGTTTGGCCATGTGGGATCCAGCTCCCGCAGCCACCAAACCATGGAGCTGGTCCTGCAGTACTTATTTTTAAAGGCAAAAAATCTGATGCTAGCTTTATTTTTTCCATCTTTGTCACCTCTATGTCATCAAAGAACATTTTCTTTATGCCTGAAATTTATTGACAATCAAGATCTAACTCAATGAAAAGTGCTATTCTGTGTTTTTTTTTTTGCTACAATTTGATTCTTCGATTCTAGGAAATTCTGTGTTCTGCATCTTGTGATGTCCTACTTGATCTGTCAGGGTATCATTTTCAGGAGGCTGCTCTTTTGTTTGCTTTTCATTGTTCTTTATGCTTCATATATTCTCGTTTTTACCTTATTCCTTCTGAAGTCACTGTGGTTAGCTCAAGTGATTTTTTGTTTTGTAATTCAGTTTTTAACCGTCTATACTGTTGGGTTTTTTTTGTTCGTTTTTGCTGCAAGGTACATGTACTCTCTGGAGAGACAGGAACTGAGAGAAGGAAACTGAGAAATCACCTTTCCAGAGTGGATGGTGACACAACAATCCCTTCTTCTCCATTTCCTTTTTGGATTTCAGGCTCACACATACATGCACCTGGCATGTTTCTCAGGCCACCAGGTCCAGGACTCGAACCACAAAGTTGGCCATGTGGAATCCAGTGCTTCAACCACCACACCACCTGCTGGCCCACATCTATACATCTGTTCTGTTTCTTGCTTTTTATTTATTTACTTATTTATTTATTTGTAATTCCAAAGGGCATGTGCACATGGATGGGGAGATTTAAGAGAGCGAGAGAAAGCCCCCTCCCCATGGGGTCAAGTCACACCACCATCCTCTTCCCTCCATTACTTCATCCTGTCAGAATCCTGGGCACCCATGGACACCTGGCATGTTTTTCAAGCCACCACACAGTATCCCATGTAGAGAATGGCAATTACTAGAGATCAAAAACACTGAGCTGGCTGGAAGCCCTAGAGCAAATTAGGGTAGAGGAAGGAGCTAGAGAAGGAGCTCTGGAAATCTGCAGAGAGGTCCCCTCAGTTCTGTTGATGAAACCCAATATGAAGAGACTTCAGAAACCTCATGGAAAATAGGAATTTATGTTCAATTTCATTTTGATGCAAAACTTTTTTTGAAACAATATTTCATATTTTATATTTTCCGTGAACTTTGTTGAAGACTCTGTGTGTACATATATAGGATGAAACCATAGGCTAAGCAGACAATGGCGAAGAGCTGGAAAACATTGAGGTAAAACACTTGAAATTAAAAATCATGTCTAACATCCAATTGAAATTACTAAAGATGTCACAACAGAAAAATGTAACTCATGATCAAGAGAGAAATCAACTAATAGAAACATGTAGAAATAGCTGACATGAGGAAATTACCAGTGATGGTTATAAATCAGTTTATTATAAATAAGCCCCAGAATTTAAAGAAAAATAAGCATAATGAAAAGATCAATAGGAACTAACAACTCATCTAAGATGAAAAAGTTAAGGTATAGGCATAACATACAAACAATGGGGATTTCAGAAGAAAAGATCGGTACGTTTAAACAGGGCAACAGAAACTGCCATTGTACAAACTCAGAGAGAAAAGAAAATTGAAAACCAAACATTTACGACCTAGGGACAGAAGCATTCTGGAAAATTTATAATAATGGTCTCTATCAGGGTGGGGAAGCCTCAGTTTCCTACACTGACCAATTCATGGTCAAAGTATCCCCACTGCAACTGATTTCAGGGTACCAGTGAAAACATTTTCTAAATTCAATTGCTTTATGAACTGATGAGTCCAGTAAGTTCAAAACCTAAACAGGAAAAAAAAAAAAAGTAGAAAACCACAGCCGAGTGTATCATAATGAAATTTCTGAAAAACAGCGATAAAAGATGGTGAAGCAACAAATACACACACACACATATATAGATCCGAATCAATAAAGGGCAAATCAGCCCTTTAAAGTGCTTTATGGATAGGACCAACAGATGGCATAATGGTTACATTGCTAGACTCCCACATAGTTGACCAGTCGTCCATGGTTCAAGTCCTGGACCCAGTGGCTATAACTCACACCAGGCACATGTTCACACGTGCCCAAAATTCTGAAAGTAGAGTGGAGGAAGGGATTACGGTACGGCCATCTTCCCGGTTGGGGGGGTCATTTCTTGTTTTCTGTCTTTCCCTGTCTCTCAGGCAAACACACGTGCCCTATAGCAAAAATTTCTCTAAAATATAAATAAATAAATAGGGACCAGCAGGTGACATGGTGGTTAAAGGTGCTAGATTCCCACATGGCTGACCACAGTTCAAATCCTGGACCTGGCAGCTTGCTTTCTTGCTTTCTCTCTCTCTCTCTCTCCCTTTCTCTCTCATCAAATTGAAAGAGAATAATAACAAATAGAATTACATAAATAATTCTTTAAAAAGAAAATAAATAAGTAAATAAAGTACTTTATGGGAGTTGGGAGGCGGATGAGGTGGAAATACAAACCTAGACTTCTGCATCTGTGAGAAATGTCTCTTGAAAACTGAAGCATTAAGCTTTCTACCATGAAGGATAATAAGAGAGAAACTCTGAAGTAAGTAGAAGGAAATAAAAAGTGAAGAGTTGAAATTAATACACCAGGGATCATTAAACCCTAGTTGCAGGCACAAATCTGACTTGACACCTGTTTTTGTAAATAGCTTTACTTGAATGTAATTCCACTTATTTGTTTCCTCATTGTCTACTGCCATGTTAGAGAGGTTAGTATGGGCTGCAAACCTAAAATGTTTATTAGCCAGCCATTTACAGGAAAATATTGCTACCCCAGGAAATAGAAATAGAGATAAATCAATGAGGTTTAAAAGAAGATTATTTGAGGGACCAGCATTTGACATAATGGCTATGTTGCTGGACTCCCATGTAGTTGATCGCGGTTTGAGTCCTGGACCCGGTGGCTTAAACTCATGCTGTGCACATGTGTGTGCATGCTCAAGATCCCAAGAGGAGAATGGAAGACAAGGGATTGCGGTGTGGCCATCCCCCCACCCCCAGGGTGATGATTTCTCACTTTCTGTCTCTTTGTCTCTCTCTGTCTTTCTGGAGAGTGCACTCACCCTATAGCAAAAACCTCTCCAAAAAAAGATTTGAAAAATCAGTATTGATAAATATATTGCTGAACTAATTTTAAAAAATACAAAGTTCCAATGTCAGAAATGAAAGAGAAGACACCGCTATCAATTTCACAGACACTAAACTGGTAATGAGAGAACCAATGAAAACTTCTGATAAGATTATTGATATAAAAATTACTGTTAGAAAATGTGAATAACTATATGTATTAAAGAAATTGAATTCATAATTTAAGACTGCCTTACAAGGAAAACTACAGACCCAAATGTCTTCAGTGGTGAATTTTATTAAACACTGAAGAAATAAATAATAATGAAATGCACAAACTCTTTCATAAAATAGAAAACTAAATTTTTGTTGGCATCATCACTCTAACACCCAAAGCAGACAAGTATTATAAGGAAAACTACCACCAATAGTCCTCGTAAACCTACATGCAAAAAATGCCTGAAAAAACGATTAACAAATAGAATCGAGCTATAAAAGCATAATATATTATAACCAAGTAGAAATTTTCTTGGAAGTGCATGGCTGGCTTTAACATTTGGAAAATCAATGCAACTCATCATATTAATAGAATGAAGGTGGTTATGGGAGGTGTATTTTCTTCAGGATGAGTAGACAAAGTGCATTTGACAAAACTTGCTAACATTTATTACAAAAACATTTTGTCAAAATAAGATTAAAAGTGAACTTTCTCAAACTGATAAAGAGCATTTTTAGTTTTCAAAAATATGCAAGCATCACAATGGCAGAATACTGAATTTATTTCCTGTAAGACTGGGAATAAGTCTGTATTCCCATTATTGGCATTCAGCATTGTCCTGGAATGCCAATAAAAAAAAAATTAAAAAAAAAAAAAATAACAAGCCACCCTGGCCTTGGTGACTCAGCCAGAGCTGAGCCACATGGAGGACCCTGGTTTGAATCCTGGGTTAACCTGGACCGCATCAGCTGCCTGTTTGTGTGGGCTTAATCCTGCTTTGTTGGAGGCTAGAGGAGGAATCATGGGGTTCCCTGATGATAGTGCCCATCTCTTTCTCTCTCTCCCCTCAATCAAATGGATAATTTTTTTTTTTTAAAGAAAAACAACAGAAGTAAAAGGCATGTTTTTGTTTTGGAAACAGTGTTCATTTGTTTTTGGCATTATCGTACATTGAGAATTTCCTAAGAAATCTACAAAAATTATTCACTCATTAAAGCTAATGAGTGAATTCAAAAAGTCTTGGTATACTGAGTCAGTAAATAAAGTCATGTGTGTTTAGTATACTAACAATGAAAAAATGAAATAAATACCATCATAGTTATATATTCACATCAAACTTCTAAAATATTTAAAATATTTTTTAAATATGTAAAACTTATACACAGAAAACTACAAAAAGTTCTGAGAGAAATTAAAGGCAAAGAAACATGCTTATAGATTCGAAGACTCATTGCTGTTAATATGTCAGTTTTCCCCAAATTAGTAAATGCAATACCAGTCCTAATCAATGTCTCAGCTGTTTTGTGGAACTTGATAAGCTGATCCTAAGGTTTTTAAGTGAATGTAAAGGAGACATGGAGTGACAAACATTACTTTAAAACAAGAACAAATTTGGAGGACTTCAAGACTTAATATAAAGCAAGAGAGAGCAAGACAGAGTTATACTGGCCTGAGGTTTGATGAATAGATAAGTGGAATAAAATCGCTCAGAAATTGATCCATGCAGATATGGGCGACTGAGTTTTTTAAAAATAATTATTCTTGGGACCAGCAGTTAGCGTAATGGCTGTGTCGCTGGAGAATGGAGGAGAAGGGATTGCAGCGTGACCATCCCCTCTGGGGGGTGATTTCTCGCTTTCTGTCTCTTTGTCTCTGTCTGGCGAGCACCCGCGCCCTATAGCGAAAACCTCTCCAAAAAACAAACAAACAAACAAACAAAAAACATGAAAAGCACTCATAGAATGAAATGTGAAAACAAAGACTATACAACTTTAAGAAAAAGCATAGAAGAAAAAAATTTAAAACAATTATTTAATTTTACTTATTTTTTTATTTCTGATTTGATCAGAGAGGGACAGAGTGAGAAAGAAAGAGAGAGAAAGTGAGAAAGCAAGCCCCCAAGTCCAGGATTTGAACCACAGTCAGCCATATGGATGTCCAGTGTCATTAACTACCAAGCCACCTGATGGACCCAGAAAAGTTTTGTGATCTCAATATAGGCAAATATTTTGAGGTAACAGCTATAACTATAAAAAAAATGATGAATTAGACTTTATCAAAATTAAAAATGTTTACCCATCATAGTCACAGACTATGAAAAAGTAATAATGCATATCTAGCAAAACACTTATATCAAGCATAAATTTTAAAATAATGATACAAATAACCCAGTTGTATGAAGGGAGGAAAGTACATGAATTAAACATACATAGCCAAAGAAAATTATCAATAAGAAGTAAAAACATGAAAAGATACTTTACCATCACTGATAACAAGAAAATGCAAATTATAATCTTTATGAGTTCCCACTATATACCCACTAGGGTGGATAAAATTAAAAAGAATGATAATACCAAATATTGACAAGTGCACCGAGTGCTATGTATCTGGAGCTTTCATTGCTATGGGAATATAAAGTGAGAAAATTCTTCTATTTTTTATGAAGTTAAACATCTCCTTTACTCTTTGTTTGTTTGTTTGTTTTTGGAGAGGTTTTTGCTATAGGGCGTGTGCGCTCGCCAGACAGACAGAGAGACAGCGAGAAATCACCCTCCAGGGGGGATGGCCACGCCGCAATCCCTTCTCCTCTTGGGATCTTGGGGACGCACGCACATGCGCCCGGTGTGAGTTTAAGCCACCGGGTCTGGGACTCGAACCGTGGTCCACTATGTGGGAGTCCAGCGACATAGCCATTGTGCTAACTGCTGGTCCCGATCTCCTTTACTCTTAAGACCTAGCAGTCTACTGCAGATTTACTGAGAAAAATGAGAACACTTGTACATACGTCTTAATACACATTTGCTCATTGTAATCTTATTCACAATAGTCAAAATCTGTAAACAACCAAATGTCCATCAACGAAAGAATGAGTAAATAAGTTGGGGGATATTCATACAAGGGAACACCAGCACTCAGCAGTGAAAATGAATAAGGTGCTGATGGTGTAACAACATGAACAGATCTCAGAAATGTTTTGTCAAATTTAAAAAGTACATACTTACAAGAGTACATACTATACAATTTCATTTATATGCTAAAAAGTCAAACTTGCTCTGTAATGACAGGAAGCAGAACAGTGGTTGCCTGGAGCAGGGCTGGGGTCCAATTATCTGTAAATGGGTGCAAGGACGTTTCTCAGAGGTGACAAAAGTGTCCTGCATCTTCAGGTATCTGTGGTTGGTTGGCCGGATACATTTGTCAGAACTTGTTGGACTGATGGAATCACTTTTATAAGGTCCATATTATTCAATAAAAATCGACCTCAGGACCAGCAGACTGACACAGTATATTAAGACTTGGTAAATTCACTCATTAGCTCTAACATAATTTTTGTAGATTTCTTATGAAGTTCTAAGCAGATGGCACAATGGTTACATTGCTGGACTCCCATGCAGCTGGCCACAGTTTGAGTCCTGAACCCACCAACTTAAAACTCACGCTGGGGACCAGCAGTTGACTTAATGGCTATGTCGCTGGACTCCCACATAGTGGACCGCGGTTCGCGTCCTGGACCTGGTGGCTTAAACTCACGCCGGGCGCGTGTGCATGTGTGCCCAAGGTCCCAAGAGGAGAATGGAGGAGAAGGGATTGCAGTGTGGCCATCCACCCTGGGGGGTGATTTCTCGCTTTCTGTCTGTCTCTTTCTGGTGAGCACACGCACCCTATAACAAAAACTTCAACAACAACAACAACAAAAACATGCTGGGTACATGTGCGTGAGTGCTCAAAATTCTAAGAGAAGAGAGGAGGAGAAGGGATTGCCGCATGGCCGTCCTTTTTGGGGGTAATTTCTTGTTTTCTGTCTTTCTGTCTTTCGGTCTCTCCAGTGAGCACGCATGCCCTATAGCAAAAATCTCTCTCAAAAAAAAAAAAAACAAAACAAAAACAAAAACAAACCCCACGACCTAATACAGTTTTTTTTTAAGTGTATAAGTATTTATGTTCTATTTTAATCGTCAAAATTTCAGATTTCCTTTATTGGAGAACAGTGATAAGGTTTGCGTTGTTTTTATCAACAGTATCTAAAAAGCGACACAAGATGGCGATGTTACTTCAAGAAAGTCTATGTATATAGTGTCTTTCTAAATCAAGTCCCAGTTTCACCTGACACTCCTTCAAGTCATTGATATTATTGTTCTCAATACTTTCTTTGCCAGGTGCTTTTGGGAGTCTTATCTGATATACTTAACTGTTGTTTACATTCAGTAGCTGTGCTGCAAATCCTTTAAACATCTTTAAGAACTTGAGCTTTTCTGTTGTTGTTGCTAGTAAAAACCAACAAAAGTAAATAGTTCTCATTAAGATATTCTGTTATTAGGGAGATTAATGTTTACTACAGTTTATTACTCACCAATTAAGCTGTGAGAAACTGTCTTATGTCCAGAAAAGCTTGTTTTTCATTTCTGGAGTACTTTGAGTTGTTTAGAAAGTCCGCCAGTAGAGGGACACACACAAACACTCACACACACACACACACACACACACACACACTAGCATGTGAAACTGATGCGTGAAAGAGCCGAGGAATGCACAGATAAATCTACAAAGGGATACTATGACCAGAATACTAGGCACATCATGAAGCATTCATTCTGTCAAAAGAAACAGTGAAAAAATGAATCCATTTTTTAGAAACCATCTGTTTGGTTCAGATTTTTTTTGTTTAAAACATTTCTCAGTAATGACAAAGTTTTTTCCTATCAAATTAACTCTCTTTTAGATAACTATAATCTCTGGATTCAATATATAAGACAACACTATGAAGACAGGAAGACGAAATATAGGCAGATTCTAGAGGGAAATTTAGTACTTGAAAGAAGAAAAGGCACTTGGTAAATATCCCAATTTCATGACTTATACGCAGGGCAGGGCAGGTCCTAGTTTGTGCCATGGAGTTAGCAAATGGTAACTTACTAACTTGAAGAGCCAGATGGCAGAGTTCAGGACAACTACTATGACCAGAAAGAGGGCGTGGAGATGAGTAGGAAGAAGAGAACTGCAGATTCTGTGTATAAAGTCTAGCTTTCATTTTATCTTTCTTCTTCTTTTTTTTTTTTTTTTTTTTTTTTTTTGAGAGCGAGAGGGAGATTTTTTGCTGCTATAGGGTGCATGCACTCACCAGAGAGCCAAAGAGTGAGAAATGACCCCACAGGGCTGATGACCATGCCACAGTCACTTCTTCACCATTCTCCTCCTGGGATTTTGGGCTGCACTTAACATGCACCAGGTATGAGTTTCAAGTTGCTGGGTCCAGGTTGAACCGCCAGTCAGCCATGTAGAAGTCCAGCATGTTAACCACTACTCCACTTACTGGCCCCAAGTCTAGCTTTCTAACTATTCTTTAATTCATACATGAACAAGGCAGACTTCAAGCATCTAGAGCTGAACACCTGAATATCCCTGAGTCTGCCTAGGCTTAACTGAAGTTCTCTGTGCTAATGAAAGGTAAGCATGCAGTTTGGAGCCAGGCGGCAGCTGTTCCAGTCTCATTCTTCTCCTGACTGCTGTTGAGCTACTTAAGAAATCTCTCTGAGCTTCGTTTTTTTTCTTACAGAGAATGAAGAAACCACACCTTCCTCATTGGGTTCTTTCTGCAGATTAACTGATACAGTGCATGTGTAACCACCTAGCACACAGGATTGCAACATATGATTAATTAGCTTCCTTTTTTAAAAAAGAATATTTATTTAATTTTATTATTATTTTTAAAATTTGAGCAGATAGAACAGGAAAGTGAGAAAGCAAACTGCCATATTCAGGATTCGAACTATTGTCGACCATGTGGGAATCCAGCACCTTAACCGCCACGCCACCTGCTGGCCCCATGACTAGTTTGCTTTCTATGTTTCCTTTGTGGCTTACCTGGAACCTCTTGACTAAGTCTCAGTTTCTGAGGTAAATTCTAGTGACCAACCTCCAAGTCAGCTTGGGACTTTGGGCCTGAATTTTATACATGGGCATATGTTTGTCTTACAACTTTGGCTTGAATATTCTGTCTCACTTTTGCAAGACTAGCTTGCTAGACTTCCCAAAATAGAGCCCCATTGGCTGACTGCAGCCTATAAAATACTGGAGAGTTACCAACTGCCCAGGAATATTTCAGACTCATTTGCCTCCCTCAAACATTGGCCTTTCCGACTTCCTGTTTACATGAGGCTCTCGAGTGTTTGTCTCCATTTCCTGCTGTCTCCCATTTTGTTCTCAATGGCTACTTGTACATGACTTTGTCCTGGTATTGAAGGACTACAATCTCTCTCCATCCAGGAGTCATCTGTAATTCTTTTGTCTTGCCTCTCCCATACAGTCACCACTCAACTCACAAGTTCTGTAGACTTGTTTCTCTACCCTTCACCTCCTCACTGGACCATTGCCATAGCCTACTAACTGGTTTCTCTGCATCCACTCATGACCTCTGCATGCTGTTCTCCTCCAGATCTAAGAGTTACACTTTTAAGCACAATTATAAAGTCATATCAATCTTTTATTTAAATGTCTTCCATTGTTTCCTATCATTAGAATAAAATCAGATCCTTATGGATCCCCTGATCATCTCTCTACGTCACCCCCAAGACTCTTACCCTCATTCACTGTGGCTTTCCTTCTGTCCCACTAATGTGGCAAAATCACCTTCACATCTGCCCTCTACATGTGCCATTCCTGTGCTTCAATCTTCTTTCTTTGCCTGGCTGCCAGTCTTTTTTCACTGTGCTTGGATTCTGTTGTTATCTCCTCAGAGGTCCTCCCTGGCTGTCCTTACTAATCTTTGCCCATCCTCAACCCCCTCTTTAAAGCATTGCAGTGTTTTGTTCATAACACTTAGAACTATTGAAAATTATCTTTACTTATGTATTTGTTAGAGCACCAGGAAACTAGGTATAAAATAGAGTTTTCAGATAGAAACTCTCAGAGAAGTATTTATATCTCCCATTACAATCTCCCTGACTCTTGCTACTTATTAAAGCTTAGATCAGACATACATGGTTTGCCTATTCCAAGGCCAAGGTGTCAGTAAAGAAGGGAAATACCTCATGATGCTTCATGTATTTATGGTGTGTATTTGGAGGAAAGGGTGAAGTCGGGACATCCATGAGACTACATACAGTCTCTGGCTGAGGGAAGTGGCCGTGTTAGGCAGGAGCATCCTCCAGAACCTGGCAACTAGTCATTAACTTGTCCTTCTGTAAAACTAACAGAGATGGGGCCAGCAGGTGGTGTGGTGGCTAAGGGTGCTGGACTCCCACATGGCCGACCACAGTTCAAGTCCCGGACCTGGTGATTTGCTTTCTCACTTCTCTCTCTCTCTCTCTTTCTCCTTTTTGCTCTGTCTCTCCCTGGTCAAATTTAAGTAAAAGATAAAATAAAGTTAAATAAAATAATTATTAAAAGAAAATAGAGCTCTTCACCAGGATTTGCAGTTCTGTCTCTCTTCATGTAGCTCTCTCTACCGAGCTTTATGCTGAGCTTCTAAAAGCAGGGCGAAATGATCCTCCATGCCTTCCAGCTTTGTCTCCCCACTAAAATGTAGTCCCCATTAAGGGAGAGATTTTATCCTTAAAGTACCAGCACATAGAAAGGTAGTATGTAAATATTTGTGGAATGAACGAAAGAATAACAGGAGTAATGGTGAAGTAAATGACTAAAAAGGAGCTGAAACTTAGAAAGATCCTATGTATTTGAAATAATGTCTTGGAGATAGACTGGAAGCTGATGGATAAATGAGTGTCTCAACTTCTTGCTGCACTGTATCTGAGATCGGCAGCCACTAATGTGACTCCAACTGCTATTTTCAAGTGTGTACCCAAACCCATGCTAACCTTGTGCTGTCTCTGGTATCATTTCTGGAATTAGGACCCTCAATGTGACATGTGCTCTCTCTTAACTCTCTTGTTGATACTGGAGCCTAAGTTTCCTGTCCATTTTTGTCAAAGGAACAGATTGGTTCTCTCCGGGAGAAATGTCTCAATTGCCACTAATACCAAGGGAAATCTTTTCATTCTGTTTTGTTCATCGCACACCAGGATCACAATCTGTCCTAGAATGGTTTTGGCAACCAGAGTGATAATGAAGTAATTTCCATGATGTTAAGGTCAATGTTAGTAATGCTTACTGCATCATCATCAATTTTTGGAATGCTTCTAAATTAGAAAAGTTAAAAAAAATTGTTAAATGAAGGAAAAATATGTGATGAGCTAAATCCCGAGGAGTATGACTAATATTGCAACATAAAATACTTGATCAAATTCATCTCTTGAGGATTTCTCATTATAAGAAACTTCCCTGGTTCTTTGTTGCCTTTATTTCACGAGTAGAAATTCTTGACTAGTTATTATTGACTTATAAAATTAATAGAATTTACTTTTTAAATGTCAGTACAAGCAATAGAGAAAACAAAACAAATCTTTATCGGTCTCTACAGTGGCCCCTTTGTGGAGTAATTTTTCTCCACCAAAGTAATAGCTGTGCTTTGGGTCTCTTAGGAACTGAAAAATTACACATAATGGAGAAATTATACAAATTAGTTCACTATGTATTTCTACAAGTCTTCTGTTGCAATAATTTTAAAGTAATTTTTTAAAAGCTAGTGATTAAGGCAATCTTAAATTGTCTTAAATTTTACATTCTTGACTACTCTTTCCTTAAAATTTTCTTCAATATCATCATTCTCCATTTTTCTACCCTTTTTTTAAGAGAGATTTTTTTGCTATACGGCATGTGCTCTCCGGAGACACAGAGAGAGGCAGAGAGAAAGTGAGAAATCACCCTTCAGGGGGATGACCATGCTACAATCTCTTCTTCTCCATTCTCCTCTTAGGATTTTGAGCATGCAAGCACACTCGCCTGGCATAAATTTCAAGCTGCCAGATCTGGGATTCAAACCGCAGTCAGCCATGTGGGAGTCCACTGCCACAACTTCTACACCACCTGCCAGCCCCTATTTTTCTACTTTTTTTCTTTTCTTTCATGTCTTTTTTAATTATTTCTTTTTTCTGATCACCCTTTAACATTAGTGTTTGACTCCTCTCATACTTCACACTCTTTTTTTGTTGTTGTTGTTTTTACCTCATGTAATCATATAGCTTCAATTTCACTTAAATATAACTTTTAAGTCAAACTTTGGAATAACCTTTGTAGCCACATGTAAATCTGAATGCATCTCCACTAAACTGTCCTACACTTTCTTCACTCTCAATTCATCCCCATCTTCCCTGTTCCCAGGGGAATCCTCTGTGTTCTGGATTTCAGTATTGTGGTAAACCTCATCCTCTTTCCAGTCTGTAAACATGGGAGCCTCTGTGTATTTCACTTTCCCGCTCACCACCACTTTCCACGCCCTAGTAGTATGTATTTCCTAAAAATCTTTCCTATCTTTTTCATACCAAAAAACAACTGTAAGCTCATGTCTTCTCTCTCAAAAGCTCAGTGTTCACAGTATCTGGGAGGCAGCAGTGCTGACCTATTGGGTCTCTTCAGGATTTACCTAAAGGCCAGGGCCACTCTAGGCCTCTTATAAAAGAGGTGATCCCTTCAGAATTAATAAAACTCTACATGCATTATTCTTAAATTAAGGGTACTATGTCAGGATTGAATAAAATTTTGCTAGAAGATATTTCTTCTATATAAAGAATGTATAAGAATTTGAAAATTGAGCCGGCCTCCAGGCTTAGTGGTTAAGGGAACTGGATACCACATGGTCTACCAAGAGATTCAAATCCTGGCCCCAGCAGCTTGAAAAACATGCCAGGTGCATATGCATGCATGCCCCCAAATCTTAACAGGATGGAGAAATTAAGGAGAAGGGATTGCTGCACAACCACACCCAATTAGGGGGTGTACTTTCCCCCTCTCTCTGTCTCTGGTAAGTGCACACACCCTCTAGCAACTAAAAAATAAAAAAGGATTTGGGGATGAAAACATGGAATTGATTACAGCTGGCCACAAGTGTGGCCATGTTTCAATGGCCCTGAGTAGGGTCTACCCTGGGAGCCAAGGGATGCCCTGGCTGCCAAGTGTGGTCTGTCAATGCTAGAGCTGGAATGAAGCACTGTGGTACCGTGAGACAGTGGTATTCAATACATTTTGGCATCTGAAATCCATCAGGTTAATAAATGGGACTTCTGTAATAATACTGAAGATCATCTCATTGGTCTTTATGGAGAAAGGCTCTAATTTCACTAAAAAGCATGTGAAGGAGGTTAAAAAATTCCCAAGACAGTTGGACAAGCTGTAAACAGTCCAGACAAACTCTATAAGGTGCTATATTGCAGAATGAAAGTCCATCATCCCTTTCTAAATCCTTGTTACAGAAAATAAAGCTCCCTGGAAATGGGGGCTGGGAAAAGGCAGATAAAGAAAATGAACTGGCTTATGTAGGCCACCTGCTTAAGAAATTGCACCGTGATAGACATGTTTAGGTAACTTCTGTGATTCTAGTTTTTCACAGACAAAGCTCATCATCAAAATACAGTGTTTTGTGTTTGAGTTTTTTTTTTCCCCCTGAGATTTCTCAGGACCATGAAACAACGGCCCAAATTGCATTCAG
>NW_006159728.1:1650401-1666272 GCF_000334495.1 Tupaia belangeri chinensis | reverse complement strand
TGAGATTGAATGTAGTATAACTTTCTATACAAAGAGAACTACAGGGAACTGGGAGCTTAGTTGGTGAGGAGAGAAGATCTTGGGATTGTGGTAGTGCCTGCCTGCACTCACCAGTAGTTATCGGAAGAAAACACTGTATCTCATCAAGCTGCTGTGTAGACTTGTTGTCACTAGTGAAGTCCAGATGGAAAAGCAAATTTGAAGAACATGTTGCTCGAAGCTGGCTTCGAGAAGTCATGGAAAGGTGGTGGCCACAACTATCAAGCAGAAATCATAAATGATGGAAATGTTCTGATTTAAAAACAATCAGGTGGATTGTGGGAACAGGAAAACCATCTTACATTGGTTCCAGGGTATACTGTGAATACAGCCAAGGATGCAGATGTGTATTTATTACAGTCATGTTGAGAAATTTTGTCTACTAAAGAGCATTTGGTTATTCAAAACATTGCTGAACTGTATGATTTCAAAAAGAAGGTCTCTCTGAGAATTGTAAACTGTAGCAGAAATCAAAATATGTTTTCTTTCGAAAGCCACATAGTAAAACCCTAACAATCTGTTCACATTGAAGTAGGAAAATATAAAAAGAGCAACTTCAACTTCAATGAGGTGAAAGTGACTGTGTCAAAAGATTGTTTGCCTTTGTTGCATTTGGGATTTATGTGGTTATTTGATAATATTGTTTAAGAACTACTGGGTTTTAATGAAATCCTGCATAAGAATATAATTTATACTATGTGGGGGGAGAAAAGAAGACAGGACCAATTACTAAGAACCACAAAGAGCAGTCATAGTGAAAGTTTTTGTTTTTGCTTTTTTAATTTTTTAGAGAGATTTTTGTGATAGGACATGTGCACTAACTGGAGAGACAGAGAGAAATCACAACCCCCCCAGTGGGGTGGCCACACCACAATCCCTTCTCCATTCTCCTCTCAGGATTTTGGGCATGCACGCACATGCACCCAGCATGAGTTATAAGCCACCAGATCCGGAACTTGAACCATGGTCGACTACGTGGCAGTCCAGTGATGTAACCATTACACCACCCACTGGTCCCTCATCATAAAATTTTTAAGATTGTGTTTTATTAAAAAGAAAAGTATACAAAGAGTGAAAGAGACTTTTGAAATTTTAAAACATCATAGAAATGATATTAGAGTTATTTTTGTCCACACTGAAAAGAAAAAAAAAAAGAAAAACCATCAATCAACACTTTGTACATAGTAGATTCTCATCAAATCATAACTATTTCTTAGGAATGTTAGACTTCAATGTTTGAAAAGTAAAACATCAATAATTAGCTTTAAAATAATATTTTAAGAAAATAAGAGAAATGTCATGAAGAAATATATCCTATCTGCCAAGGAATAGTGTTGACAGCTTTTTTTTTTTTTTTTAATTGTGCCAGAGGACACATGTGCTCAGAGAGAGAGGCAAAGTGAGAAAGAACCTCCTGTGGAGAGTGGCCATGCTATCATACAATCTCTTCTTCTCCATCTTTTCTTCCTTCTGGGATTTTTGGGCAGGCACACACACATACCTGGCAAGTCCTTCAAGCCACTGGGCCCAGGATTCACACTGCACAGTTAGCCATGTGAGATTCAGTAGCCTTAATTGCTTCACCACCAGTTGGCCCAACTGATAGACATTTTGAAAGAGGCCAGATTGTCTGGAGTAGAAAAAAAGTGACAGATATGGGCCAGCAGGTAGCAGAGAGGGTAAGGCAGTTAATCCCATGTAGCCAACTGCACGATTTGAGGCCAAGACTCAGGCTTGAAACTCACCTGGATGCCTATGTGTGCATGCCCAAAATCCTGAGAGGAGAATGGGAGAGAAGAGATTGTAGCATGGCCATCTTCCCTGGAGATGATTTCTCACTTTCCTTCTCCTTTTCTCTCTCTTGTCTGTCTCTATCCAGCAAGCTCATATATCCTATAAAAAAACTGAAGAAAGGAAGAAAGAAAGAAAAGGAAGGAAGGAAGGAAGGAAGGAAGGAAGGAAGGAAGGAAAAGAGAGAAAGAAAGGAAAAGAAAGAAAGGAAAAAGGAAAGAAAAAGAAAGAAAGAAACAAATAAACAGAGGACCCATACCTAGACACAGCAAGACCACATACAAAATGTTTTTTGACTCCTTGGATCCTGAAATTAAAGTGTTTCTTCTTGAAACAAGAAAACTAAGGAACTTCTGTTGGTTTTTCTGGCCTTTTTCTTTTTTTTTTTTAATTGCCAGAGGTCATGTACTTGCTGAGAGAAAGAAAGCATCCCCAGTGGGATGTGGTCACACCACAATGCCTCCCCTCCATTTCTCCATCCCATCGGGATTTGGAGCACACATGTGCATGCACCCACTGTGCTTTTCCAGCCTCTAGGCCCAGGATCCAAACTGCACAGGCCATGTGGAATCTGGTTTCCTATACATGGTACCTAACCACTATACTAAGACCAGACATGGATTTGATGGTTCTTGAAGATGAGACTAAGACTCACTTGTCCCCTATGCCTCATGACTTTGAGGTTTAGAAGCATTCCCAGGCATTATAAATTATCATGAGAAACACTGGGGAAAATATAGACAAACCTTCCCTACAGGCGTCACTCCCTGGACCTCAGACTCAACTGGCGTGGCTGGGTAAAGAGGGTGAAACGATTAGAAACAGCCAGTTGTAGCTACTGAAGGTAGCAGAGGGATTTCAACTTGATTTTGTATTTCAGAGGTCATTTAGACCAACATTCATTTACCAGAGAGCTGAGTTGGACCAAGTCACGGAGCCACTGAAAGGCAGAGCCAGCCCTGGAGCCCAGAGCACACAGCTCCTAATCCAAAACTTTTTTTCCACACACCACAGCTGCTGCTTTACAGTTACTGAGGTTCTGGGATCTTACTCATTCAAATGCAAATGCTTTGTGTGCTTCTTTAATAGGACGTTTTGTTTTGTTTTGTTTTGTCTTTGCTAGGATTTGCTGTATCGGGTAAATGAATGTGAATTGGAGGTGTTAAAACCATCAGCCTCTTTTAAAGCATCATTCTTTTTCTTGTTTCAATTTTTGATGTGGAACCTTTGCTTTTTTATATTCTCGCAACTTGAATTGGAGACCACAGCATGTATAACTTGATTTACTTGTTCTAGTGGGTAACAGAAGTAGAGAGCCTGAGAATAATGACATCAGTGGCTCACAGGAAGGTCTTCCCTGTTCTTGCTCCCACCCATACTTTGGGATAAAGTCCAGCAAATTCGTTTCTATGTAACAGTGCTGCAGCTGGGCTCAGCAGGGTCTGGGTGGTCTCACCAAAGCTGACAATGTCTGTAGCTTGAGAAAGCTAGTGGTGTATTAGACATACAATATTATGCCCCTGGGAATAAGTCATGATTAATACACGTTGCCATTCACCATTCATCAACTAGTTATTGAAATCATACTCTATTCTAGATATTCCATTAGGTTCTAGGGATTCACTGTTCCTGCCTCTTGGTCCAGAGGAATAGCCAGATAAATGAACAAGTAATTATAATGCAATATGGTAGATGCTGTGGGAAGATAAGGCCAAATTATGATATTAACATACTGGACTGGCATCGAACCCAAAGTCAGTGAATCCTTTTTAGAGGCAATGATATTTAAGCAGAGATAGGACTGGTGAAGAGGTAGAGTAGAGAATGTCTTTGATAGAGTAAACTGGATAGTAAAGGCCCAGAAGCAAATATGCCACCTCCTATTCATGATCTCTGGGGATGAGGGGTGTTGACATGATACGGACGGGAGTGGTGCTGGTGTACTCAGAGAAGGGGGTATGCACGAGTATCTGGCCACTCAGGAAGACATTCTTGAGTGGTGGAGGGAACATGAACATAGTTTTCTGATCCAGTGAGAGCCCATATCTGTTTTTTTTTTTCCTAAGGCACATGTACTGGCCAGAGAGAAAAAGAGGAAAAGAGCACTCCTCCCCCAACCGCATTTGAGTGTAGCCACACCCTTCTCCATTTCTTCATCCTGTGGGGATTTGGGGCATACACACACATGTTCCCATCTTGTTTTTCAAGTGGCCAGGCCCAGGATTCAAATGGCGTGGTCAGTCATGTGGGATCCAATTCCCTTAACCACCATGCCACAGGGTCCTCCCCAGAACCTGTATCTTTAAAGAGCATGGCTAGGAAGGCAACAGAGGTGGGATCAGCTGCCGCTAATAGGAAAAAATTTCAAAATAACTGTCGCTTAAACAAGGTCGAGGTTTACTGTGCTCACATGGGAAAGCAGCCAGCATGCAGGCAGTCGGAATGGACTAGCTGCTCCACACCATCATGTAAAAGGAGGTCCCACTCCTCTGCTTCTGGAGCCTGACTCTCCACATGTGATGTCTTCCTAATGACTCCTTACGCTAGCTACTACATCTTCATCCTAGGAGGAGGCTGGGCTGGATACCTATGAGACCTTTCTACGCAGGTCGATACTTTTCCTATTTCTTCCCAGATCAATCAAACTATTTGATTTCAGGACAGTTTCTATGTGCCGCTGATTGAGTTTCTCAGCCTTATTCTTTGGCACAGCAGTGGATGGAGGCTTCCACCACCACCTTCATTACATAACTGTTGTATGTCCAGCAATCATTTTCTATTTCTTCCAGTGTTGTTGAACATTTCTGGGTTTTTTTTAAAGATTATTTTAAATTTTCTAACTTTATATCTTTAAGTAATTACAGACTTATAAAAAAAGTTGCAAAATTACTACAAAGGTTTCTCATATATCTTTCTCCCTTCCCAATGTCACTACCTACATAACTGTTGTATAATTATCAAAATCAGGAACTTAGATTGACAAAACACTTGGAATGCATCTATATACCTTGCTCAAATTCCAGTGACCCACTAATGTCCTCTTACCTGGTTCAGATCCAGTCCAGGACAACACGGTGCAGTTAGTCGTGGTGCCTCCTCGGTCTCGTTCATGCACATACCTTTTATGCCTTTTAAATGCATCATATCAGAAGACATACGGCATCTGTGTTGCTCAGTACTAGTAATTTAAATCTTCATCTCTTGATTAAGGTAGTGTTTGCAGGTTTCTCCATCATAAGATTGGCTATATATTTTCCTTTGAGATTATTGAGTGTCTTGTAGGAAGATACATTGGAACTATGCAAATATCCCTTTTCTCATCATTCTCTCTCCCCTCGTGTTTGTAGCACCTACTGATGACTTTAGCCAGAAACACTCCTGTGGCATTTGTCAGATTCCGATGTTTGTTTTGGCCTTTTGGAATGCAATCATGGGTGCATATCTAAAGCTGGGTTTGGGAATATCAGGTTTAACTCCTCTCAAACTGCTATCCACTTCAGTTGTTCCCTGACCTTCAAGGGCAGCTATACAACTGTAGACCACTCTACAACTGTCACACGAAAGTCAGCCACAGGGAACTGTACCTGTTCAGGCATTCGCGCCTGCATATCCTTGATTTGCTGGTTTGTTCATTCTTTTTCTCTTCTTAGTCTAGATTCCAAGATTTATTCCTGGAATCAATCTGGATCTGTGGTTACAGGTTTGTATCTTATTGGTTCACCATCCCATCGTCCCCTCTCTTTGATTAAATAACCTTGACTCCCATCCTGATTCTCAGCATTCTGCAGCCCTCTGAATGTGGAGTCCATGACAGCCTCAAGTATAAAAAGCCTTTCTGTATGTAGGTCCAACTCTTCAAATCAAACATTTTCTCTCTGGAAGAATAGGATTCTACATCAGACAAGTAATCCAAGTACTTGGGAATTTGGAGGATATGTATAATCCTACCGAGTAAGTGATAATGTCGTAGGATGGGAAAGTGCTGAGCTGCATTGTGAAAAATCATTGGTCCTTTGGGTCCAGATCACTAAAATTAGAGACCTGTCCCTAGGCGCAAAATAAAGCCACAACCACAATAAAAGGAGGGAGAAAGAGAATTTAATAGGAAAGAAAAGTTTTAGAAAAGAAGTACACCCAAAAGACTTTGGGGCAGGCAGGTTGCTAGGGAGCAACTGCATTTGGAACTGGGTTAGGTGTTATTTCTATTACTAGAGGTGATCATGAATATGCTATGTTCTTTGTCTGAACTTGACGGCTTTTTCCTGCAGTTGTGCATCTCTCTCACAGGTGAAGTATTTGATGGATTTGATTACCTAACGGGCGTGCCCAGTGTGAGCCATGATGACAGGAATATCCTAATTAGGATGAACTGCTCAATTAGGCTATTGCCCCAGTGAAAATCAGGATGTTGACCAAAATGTCTGAGTCTTTTTGTATTTATGAGGAATGATAAGCAGGAAATTTACAATCATCCCTTTGTGTCTTCCTTAGTTATCAAGAAAGAAAAATGGGATTTGTCTTGCCTCTCTGACACCAGGAGCAGGGTAGGGAGAAGGCATTTTCATGGAGGATCTGGCTGTAACTCCTGATAAATTGTGATCGATGTGGCATGTGTCCTTCTGCTATTTTCTTAGGACTGCCACTCATTACTAGCTACCTGTCTATCACAATATTTCTGTCATCAAAAATAAAAAGCAAAGACTAAACTATTGCCACCCCCGATTATCCATCTCAGGGATGATGGGGAATTGAGGAAAAAGGTGGTATGGACAAACTCCACTAAAGAGTATGTCAAAATCTTAGAGAGCAGACCATAGTATTTTTGTTTATCGGAAGTATGCATGGGGCAGCAAATGGTGGTTAAGGTGCTGGACTCCCGCATGGCTGGCCGTAGTTTGATTCCCAAAGCTAGCAGCTAGAAAATCACGCTGGGTGCATGAGCATGTGTGCCCAAAATCCCAGGAGGAGAAGGGATTGTGGCGTGGCTGTTCCCCCTAAGGGATAATTTCTCACTTTCTCTCTCACTGTCTTTCTCTGTCTCTCTCTCTGGTGGGCACATGTGCCCTGTGGCTAAAACTTTAAAAAATAAAAAGTATGTATGCATCAGAAGAGTGTCTTAGCACAAAGTAAACTTTTTTCAAAATCTGGACATGAGTATGAATAAGAAATAGGATTGAGGTACAGGAGTCAAGCTAGTGTCAGCAACTGCAGTATGGGAAAAGAAGGAACATGATGATAGTAATAAAAATCTCTTCACTTGTCCTCACTATGCACAGGCACCATTGTGGGCTCATAACCAACAGAAGGAAACTGCAGAAATTTCAGGGAAAAATAGAATTAAAGTACAAGTTTCTTTTGGTGCAGAAAAAAAATTGAAATCCATTCATGGTTTTTTCATAGTGTATGCTTTCCACGAACTTTTTGAAGGCCCCCCCCCCCACTAACTCACTTAGTCTCCAAAATAACCCTGTTGACTGAAAGTAATGAAACAACCAAAAAGCACTCAAAATGAGTGAGGGAGCCAACATTCCATCCCAGATAGTCTGACTTCAGAACCTCCCAATCATTGCCAATCTTGCCAGGACAGATAGCACATCAGGAAGGAGTTTGCTTTGACACTTGGGCTGCCTGCCTAGGCTATACCATGTGGAGAAAGGTAAGTGGTGAACTTTCTAGGTCAATCTTGTTGGACTAGAATTGATGATGACCTGCAGCTGGTGGTCCAGATAGGTGGTGGTTTATGAGAGGGCCCATCTGATGACTGACCATATATACTTGTAATAGAAAATACTCTTTTCCAGGTCAACCAATGGCATGGTCATTAAGGCAGCTGGATCATATATGGCCTGCTGTGCAGTTCAAATCCCAGACTTGGTGGCTGTGCATGCATGCCTAAAATCCTGAGAGGAGAAATGGAGGAGAAGGGATTGCGATATCGCCATCCCTATAAGGTGTGCTTTCTCACTTTCCCTTTATTTCTCTCTCTAGTGAGTGCACACACCCTCTGGAAAATTAAAAAAAAAAAAACATAGAAAATGCTTATTCCATTTGGAATGTCCATACTGATGCTATGCTGTCATGGCTTCCTGCCCACGAGAAGCACAGGCCTTGGCTTTATGGACAATGGAAAATATGACTTTGTTATTGCATCGCTTCCCACTTGCCCTCATTCTATCCATAGGATCCCAGTCACCAACAGCACCAGTACATTCAGGACGCGAAGTGCATGAAGTAACCCATGAACACAGTGGGAGGGAACCATGCTCTCTCCTAGAGAGGACAAAGTGAAACAAACCAGAAGCTATGCTACCAAGGGGAAGACGGAAAGAGGGAAGAACCAACGCTGATACAGTAAGTACTGAAAGGGCCATACTTTTGTAAAATATTAAAATTTTTCCAGTTAGCTAATCAATGTTCACTGCCCTAAGCCACCCCCTACGCAGTGCTCCCTCACCTGTCACCATCACTTCCATCTCTCCTTCCAGCAACTAAAGGGTTAATGTCTGGTTAGCTCAGAATGATTAGGACTTACCCACTCTATAGATGTTTTATACGTTACCCCTGGAGGGAACTAATACCCCGAAAAATCTGACAGAAGTACTGCCTGACATCTTACCTCTCATTGTTTTACTGCAGAGAGGAATTTTCACATGGCATAGTCTCTCTCTCTCTCTGGAAATACTGTACTCATTGGCATCTTTCATCATAGAACTCTGATACTGAAGGTTCTACTTTCACTTCCCTTCCTTGGCAGAAACACCCATCAGAAATCTCAGCTCAGATTCCTCTGAGCCATTGAACATGGCCTTGCTCTTTTACAGCTTCATCTCAGGATCAGAGGCACTGAATGGTCCAGGAACCTTTACAAAGTGGCAGGAGAATGTCCCAGTATTGATCCCTGGGGAGAGGAGGAGGGTGCTTTTACATTCTGTGATGTCATGTGGCTTCTTTTATGAAATTAATTGATGACATATCAAAGAAGGCCAGTTCAGCCACTAAACTAATTTAAAAAGCTTTCCAGTCACGGTGTATGATGGGATGATTTTATTTACATGTATACATTGTGTAATGATTACTGCAATCAAATTAACATGTCCATCACCACCTATAGTTACAATTCGTGTGTGTGGGTTTGGAGGGTGGTGTGAGGACACTTAAATTCTGCTCTATCAGATTCAAAACCAAGAACAACACTTATTCAAAGTCCCTTCTTCAATTTTCAGTTTCCTTGGACCCTAAAGCTGTTTTTTGTGTGTTTGTTTGTTTTGTTTTGTTTTGTTTTGTTTTTTACAAACCCCTTACCTCCTTTGAAGCCTTCCTGATTTTTTCCTCTTCTCCTTCCAGTGCCTTATTTTATAGACAGTGTCTTATACTATTTCTCACCATTACGCCTTTCTCTTGGGTCTAGTTCTCATCTCCTTTTATCATTCTCATTATTATTACTATTATAGTTGTGCATATTATGGGATACAGGTGGTTTTTAATTCATGGGTACGACGTGTAATAATCGGATCAGGGCAGTAAGCATATCCACTGTCTCCGCCATTCGTCATTACCCTGCGTTGTGAACACTCAAACTCCTCTCTTACAGCTGTTCTCAGCTATGCACCAAATGGTCACCAATAGTTACTCTACTGAGTTGTGGTATTCTAGAACTCGTTCCACTAATCAGAAAGATCCAGAAGTTGTATACTGGAGAAAGTAATTAAAGTGAAGAACAGACACAAAGACAGAGAGGGCTCGCTCTGTCTGGTCTCAGAGAAAATGATGTACAAATGGAACTGGCCTTTATGGGTACAATGCTGTGAGTCCATTTTGCTCCAGGGAGAGTCAACAAGTTTTTTGTTGTTGTTGTTGTTAAATCTTTGAAAATACCAGATTTTATACACTAAAGAAGCTTAGGTTTGATCGTCCACGATTACGATTGCCTAGAAAATGATGGTGGCATGTAGTTACTAGGAGGGGCGATGCATAAGGGAGGGGACACATCTGGTGCAATTAAGTCAGTCATCTAAGCAAACCTACTTCCTGTGAGTAACACAAGTTAACTTTAGTGTCAGTTAGGGAATTAAAGTGATAAGGAAATAGTCTTTGGGCCTCAGATCCAGCTAGAAATTTTTCAGCCTGCACCTTTAGCCTGGATGACTTACCGTTCTGGTTTCAGTAAGACCTGGAGTACATCTTATGCTTCCTTTCTTGTCTATGCCTTCTGCTTCATTTCTGTACTTCCATAGTTATAACACAATATTTATGTTTTTAAATGAATTGCAGGAAAAATAATTCTAACTCACTCAAGAATTGCTTTGAACAGGCCCTGTGATCTAGTGAAGGGTGTCGGATCCCACTTAGCCAACTGCTTGAGGGGTCTGCCAGTCACATGTGTGTGGGCCCCAAATCCTGACAGGATGGAGAAGTGGAGAAGCGATTGCACCATGACCACGCCCTCTTGAGGAGTTCTTTCTCCCTCTTTGTGTCTCTTTGGAGCACATATGTGCCCTCTGGCAATAAAATGATTAAATTAAAATTTTAAAGATATTTTTTTAAAAAAGAGTTCCTTTAACTTCTTGATATATTATGTTAGTGTTTGTCCATAACCATGTAAACAATTATAACTCTTGCCTTAAAATAGTATCTCAACTATTTTTCATGTTATTATATGGTATTACAAATCGAGCAACTATGTACTAATTTCCTTAACTATTCCCTTCTTGTTGTTTGTGGCTTGTTTTTATTTTATGGCTACAGATCATCTTATGATGAATACTTCCATCCCCCCACCCCCAGGATAAATCCCTAGGGGTTAGAAGAGTGCCATTAACTATATAGCCATTAACTTCCCATTAGGGCTATACTAATTTATACCACTTGCTTTATTAAATGTAAGTATTCTCTTTGGGCGTGCTATCCAATTTTCTTTTGCGTTTTTATTTTAACCCTTTTGCTTAGAAAAATTTTGCATTTTGTGTAATTAGCTATACTTTTTCTATATTTTATATTGCTTTAATTTTTAGAGTGTTATCATCACTTTAAAGTCGTTAACAAATTCTTCCTCTCAGCGAGCTCATCTGTACTTTTCCTAATACTTAGCTCCTTGATATATTTGGAGATTTTTAAAATATGGTTGTATATTTTGTCTGTTTAAGCAATGTATAATTAATCCCATCCCAACCTGGGCTAAGTTCCGGGCTCCCTATGGTTTGCCACTCATGTATTTCTGTTTTTCATACATGTTTCTTTGCTTTACATGTGACACTTTATAGTATATTTTGATATCATATAGAGATACTTATTCCTTGTTAACATTTTCTCAAAGTATTCTTCTCTTATATCCTAATAATCTTCCCTTCCATGTTATTTAAGTAGTCTCTTCTCTTGGTTATAGCCTAAGAGCCAGTGCTGTGATGAACTCACCTCGAATAATAAATTCATACCTCTGAGTCTAGCATTCATTCTCTTGTCCTTCTCTGCCCTTTCACTCCAAGCGGTGCTGTTCTTTGCACCTCTCAGATCTATTATCCCAGTCCTTCACTTCATTTCTCATCAGCTTGACTGAGCAAAGTGTCAATCATTTTAGAATAGACCTATCACCATTTCAGTTTTCTCACTTCATCTTTCCATCTGAGCTGTACTGCCAATCCCTAACTGCAGAGGAGCTGCCTGTTCACGTTCGCAGTTTCCTCTCCTCATTTTGCCTTATACAGCTAGACAGAAACCAAGCAACTACTGATTGACACATGAGAAATTGCTGTTATTGAGTAGTTAGGATTTTTGTGAGGGTGATAGAAGATTGGAATTAGCAGACACAAAGCTTGGCAAATAAAAATATGAGGCATTCTTCAATCCACAACATTCTCCTTTTTAAGGTTTGTTTTGTTTGTTTGTTTTTGTTGTTTTGTTTTGTTGCCATAGGGCACATGCACACAGTGGAGAGAAAAAGAGAAAGACAGTGAGAGTGAAAGTGAGAAATCACCAGTCATGGTAGGTGGCTATGCCACAGTCCCTTCTCCTTCACTCTCCTCCTGGGATTTTGGGCATGCACACACATGCAGCCGGCATGATTTTCAAGCAACCAGGTCCGGGGCTCGAACTGTAGTTAGCCATATGGGAATCCAATGCCTTAACCACTATGCCACCTGCTGGCCCCAAATCTACAACTTCCTTCCAGTCAATGTTGAAACACATCAGTAACCCAACAAGAAGATCAAATGGTCACATTAGGAACACAACACGTGAAAGCAAATTTCCTTTGTTGACATTAGTGTTTGTTAAACGAGGGAAGCTATGGATGGTAAAAAACACATCGAAAGAAGAGGGATAAAGAGAGTGACAGAGATTGAGATGGAGACAAGGATTCCTGTCTCAATAAATCTGAGCTGCTAGACATCTCACACATTATCTTTTCCAAGTCTGATAAAAACCCATCACAGAAATAATGTCCCCAACTAGCAGCAGAGGGAGCTCAAGCTCAGCAAAGTTAAATAAACTGCTCAGAGAAACCAGGAGGAACTGGTGGAAGCAGAGTCTCAACTCAGATCCTAAACTTGCTGTCTATCTGCCTAACATACCTTCATGCTAATCTTGTAAACAGGTAGGAAAACATGAATTAACAGTTCTGTAACTGCAAAAATTATATTTTGTTGAATAAATATATGTTGCTACTTCTTTGTGTATGATCTCCAGACCCCTAATCTAAATACATGCCTGCCAGGGTCAGCAGATGATGTGGTGGTTAAGACACTAGACTCCCAGATAACCAACCACAGTTTGAGTCCCAGATCTGGTAGCTTAAAAATCATGCTGGGCACATGTGCATGCATGCCCAAAATCCCTGGGAGAGAATGGAGGAGAAAAAATACTCCAATAAATACTTACCTCTGATACCTTACAGCCTGTTGAACTTAGTACATTTGCCCGGACTACTTCTACTGCCCCAGGAATTCCTATCTCAGTGAGTATTTGCTGATACCCATAGGTGTTGAGGAGTCATCTTTGACATTAGTTCTTCCTCATCGCACCTTCTGCACCTCTGCCACTGTCTTGCTGGAAGCCACCCTGATGGCTGTCTGGATTGTTGATTCTGGCTTTGACACATCCCCCCTTACCTTCCTCCTGTCAGTTCTTCTTTCAGAAAGCTAATTTCACATTTAGTGACTGAAACAATGTAATGGTTTTCTCACCTTTCCTTTCCCCTTCTTATCTCTCTTCTTTTTCTTTCTAGTTTATGTATTTCGTCAAAGAAAGAGAGAAAAATGAGAGAGACAGGTTTTTTTTGTTTTTTGTTTTGTTTTGTTTTGTTTTGTTTTTTGAAAGGGTTTTGCTATAGGGCACGTGTGCTCACCAGAAAGACAGAGAGTCAGAGATACAGAAAGTGAGAAATCACCCCCCAAGGGGGATGACTTTGCCGCAATTCCTTCCCCTCCATTCTCCTCTCAGAATCTTGGGTGTGCATGCACACAGCATGAGTTTAAGCCACCGGGTCCAGGACTCGAACCACAGTAGACCACTTGGGAGTCCAGTGACATAGCCATTATGCCAATGCTAGCCCCGAGATATAGTTATCTTTAACAGAGCTTCATCATGCCACAAACTCCCCAAGCCCACCCTGCCAGCCTTCAAGCCAGCCAGGTCCATGGGAGCACCTCTGAGCATGTCTGGTGTGTGCAGGCCAACTGGGGATCCAAACCCAAAGACTCCCAAGGTTCCAGTGTCGTATGGTGGTGCCCTACTGCCTACACCACCACGACTAGGCCAGATTTTCTACTTGGGGGTCATAAAATTCAAAAACCTTCCATCAATTTATTCAACCCAGTGTGATCTGGCCCCCTAAGTGTCTCTGCAGCCTCATCTCTCCCCGCTGCCTCCTTGCTCTCCATGTGTCCATCACAGACTAACTTTCTTTAGTACTCCAAATCTGCCATATTCCCTCCAATCTCAGATTCAGGACATTGGCATAGTTAATGGCCGCCCATCTCTGTTCTGTCTTTCCCCATAATTCTGTTTTTTCTATGCAAAAATACATCATGACTTTTCCAATGACCCAATACTTACATTTTCTCACCTATTGTTTAACTCATTTGTGGCGTTACTGTAATTGTCTGTCTCCCTGTCTTAGAAGGTATGTTCTGCAAAGACAGAGATTAGTGTCCATTTTGTTGACTGATATCCAGAGCAATCCCTAGTCTCACTAGTTACTTAACCAATAGTTATTGAATAAACTGTTTTGTCCATTTTGATTTATGACACACAGACGAAGAAAGAGCTAGCTTACCATATTCCTCAGTAGCATGTGGTCATGGACCTGCAAGAAATTGGGCATCTTTGGGGCCCAGAATCAGAGTCAGAAACTGTGGGTTGGAGTGGCAAGGCAATAAATGAGCAACATGATTTAAAGGGGACTATAAAAAGCCTGCGTTTGGGTCCAAGAAGAAATAGAAAAACAGGTATGCAATGACTTGTAGAAGGGATTATGAAAAATGCTTTAGGTTTTGTTGGGGGTTAAATTTGTTGTTGCCTTTTGTTTGTTTGTTTGTTTGCTTGCTTTTTAAAAAGTTAACATTTTGCATGGGTATAGCACATTTGTTACAATCAATAAACCAATATCGATACATTACTACCAGCTGATATCTGTAATTTACATTAGGGTTAACTCTTTGTGTTGTACACTTCTGTGAGTTTTGATAAATGCATGATGTCATGTATCCACCATCAGAGCATCATACAGAATAGTTTCACTGCCTGAAAATCCCCTGTGCCTCCTGTCCCAGCTCCCAACATCTGGAAACTACAGTTCCCCTCTTTCTGGAGTTTGTTCTTTTTTCCAAAATCACTTAAAGAAGAAGTCATATAGCTTTGAGCCAGTAAGCTGGCTTCTTTTACTTAGCTATGTATTTAAGTTTCTTGTATATCTTTTTGTGGCTTGATAGACGTTTTTATTGCTAAATAGTCTATTACTGGGGTGTACTGCCATTTATTTGTCCATTTATCTATTGAAGGACATTTTGGTTGCTTCCAATTTTTAACAGTTAAACATTAGGTTTTTAGCTAGTAGAAAACACATGATCATCAATCCCTGTAAATACTCTGTTAATACAGCGCTAAGATCAAGCCCTATACCGACTCCAGTGGTAAAGATGTCTATACACAGTGATCCTGCCGTCTCTGCAGATTTCAGCCCTGCTCTCTGATGCATTCCATTATTATTATTATTGAGAATTTGTATCAAATTCTGAGCCCAATACTTTTCTGATAAAGCATATTCGGGGGAAAAATGAATCAAGACAATTAAAGGACACAAAATTCTCTCCTTTGAAGAAATAAGGATATCTTGACTAAAGAAGAGAAATGCAGAGACCCTGATATCATTTTAACAATGTTAAAGGCAGTCCTAGGAAAGAGATCGACACTGTTCCATAGGACCATGAAGACTGAAACTAGGAGCAGTGGGTGAAGCAGCACTGGAACTGACCCCAGATTTGGGAGGGTGCTGAGGATAGTCACCCACTTTGCTGTAGGCATTTTCCTATCTCTGTCTTCAAAGAGCAGAACAGAGTTGCCATCTGACATTTGATCTCAAAATAGTACAACCTTGGGCCAGCTAGTGGCATGGTGGTTAAGGCAGCTGGATCCCATGTGACTAACTGTATGGTTGAGTCCAGGACTGGCAACTTGAAAATCATGAGATGATTTTCATTTGAAATCTCCGTTTCATTTAAAATCATGCTGGGCTTGTATGTGTGTGTGTCCAAAATCCTGCAAGGAGAGATGGAGGAAAGGTAGTTGTGTTGCGGTATGGCCATCCTCATGGGGAGTGCTTTCTCTGTCTCTCTGTCTCTCTACAGCAAGCACACTGCACACACCCCCCCAAATTAAAAATTAAAAAAGAGAAATCCTTACATATACCCTACATTAACTGGATGACAAAACTTATCAATCAAGGGAACCAGCAGTTAGCATAATGGCTATGTCACTGGACTCCCACGTAGTCGACCACGGTTCGCGTCCCAGACCCAGTGGCTTAAAACTCACGCCGGGCGCGTGTGCA